>NW_019384301.1:1088357-1099512 GCF_000671375.1 Centruroides sculpturatus
AAATAATATATATATATATATATTATTTGCTTCTTGTATATTCAGACTTATTTACAATTTAAATTAACTGAAAATATCAAACTTTTAAATAAAAAAAATATCAAATTTGATCATACAATTAATTTTATGGCTCTAATAGAGAAAGGTAATTAGTGTTAGTATAACTTTTATAATGCAATTTCTATATATTTAAGATAATGATAAATATAGATATTTTACCTAAACTGCATACATGTTAAGAAAGGAAAACTCAGAGAGATAGACTCAAAATTAGTGTCAATTGTTCCTTGTCAGTGTTTATACAATATCAAAAAATTCTTGTGAGTGTTTATTTTGTGTGTACATCAATTTTCTTTTATTTTTTTTCATGAAGAGTCATGGAGAAAAGTATAAAAGACAACAGAATACTAGAGAATAGGAATCTTTAACAAAATTTAAATCTCTATGAATTTTATCATTTATAAAGTTACTTCAGGATGTATGCTTGTCAAAATGATAGAGGAAAAAAAATTCATTTCATTTTATTATTATATTAGAAATAAAAATTATGCAGTTATATTGAATAGTACCATGCAAATTTCCACCACAAATGCAGAGTGAAAATCATCAAAAATATATGGAAGTTTAAAAAGTGTTTGTTAATTTAGTGGTGTTAGTGTACAGATTAATAAATAATAGTAATACAGTGTTAAAAAATAATTTGCACTATATTGTTGTTTTAGAATAAAAAAAATTATTGGAACTGTTGATTAAAAAACAAAAAAAAAAATTGATTGTAAAAATGTCTTGTAAAATGTTAATAGCACACTAATTGTTGTCAGGTACAGTCATAGTGAGAAGACTGAAATCAATATTTGGTGTTATATGAATAAAGAAATATTTCTGTTATGAAAATTTATTATTATTTTAGCATCAAAGAAACAATTTAAGTTTTTGTAGAAATTCTGAAATAAGTTTTCATAACTAAAATTAACATGTGATAATGTATAGCCTATATATATATATAATGATTGAATATGTATTTGGTACTTTGAGAAAACATTTTGTTCTACACTTTGACAAATGTGTCTAAATTTGATAAATACCACTTTGAAATATGTCTAATTTGATTAGAATTGTGATAATTATGATATTGAATGTATTTATATTGTCATTTTAAAATGTGTTAATTTGTTTGGTAAACAGATCAACCAATAAATTGGTATTTTTGTAAACTTGTTTTTATTTTCATCTTTTTTTTATAAAGTAATTCATATTATGTAATTTTTTATAAAGTAATTGTTTATATCAATATGATATAAACAGTTTAGATTCTAAATTTGTGACATGAAATAGTTTTTATTTTACTTTATCGAGATGTCTTTTTTTCTGATAACGTCTTTTCACTCTATTTAATACTTCTTTTCTATATTGATATCTGTAAAAAATAAAAACAAACATTAACATGATACATTATTTTGATAAATCTTTACTCTATTGAAGTTTAAGTCAAACAGATAATATATATTGCTACAATACTAATGTTCTTTAGTATTCTTCAAATATCTAAATTGAAGAAATTTGTAATACTTGAATTCCTTAAACTGCATTTGTGAAAAATTTGAAAGTTCTGTTAATAAAAGGTGGGAATTAGAAAGAGAAACTATTTGCAGTATTTGTTATACTGCATGGTTTTTAGCTTAGTGTTCATTACAATGTTTCCACTACTGTCTACTTCATATTAAAAAAAACATGGTATATAAATGTATAGTACAATACAAACTTACAAATGCAACCTTTAATGACATTAAAATAATTCTTGTTTGTAATATTTAATATCATGCTGAACTCATGGAATTAGAATGAAATGGAAAATTTTTCATTATTTCTTATGGAAAACATATTCTGATATTTAATACTTTCCTAAAAATGATTTGAATTCAGATAGCAGGATATTATCCAAAATACAAGGGCTATTTTATTTTCAGTGACAATAGTGTTGAAACTTATTAATCCTGGCAATAAAACAAGATAATACAAATAAACATGTGATGACCACTGTCCTCAGTTTCCACCATCAACAGAATCATTTTTAGCGAATATTTAGGAGAATGACAATGTCCAAAAGTGCTTTCCTCTAAACGTTCTTTCATTTTTAGGAAAAGATCACAATCAAATGGACTCATATCAGGTAAGTTTGGTGGGTGTTCTAGTATCTCCCAATGCCTGAACTTGTGACAAAGAATGGCTCCACTAATTGTCTTTCACAACAATGCATGCAATCACATCCAATTGGGGCCTTTTCAACAAAATGCTGGATGAAGATTATTTCAAGAAAGTGGCAGTAGTATCTAGCATTAGCTCTTGTCCCTATAGCACACAATGAGACAAGTCAAATGTGATGATCATTAACACTTTCACCTTACCCAGTTCTTGTTGGAGTTTCTTAAGGCATGGAGATGACTGGCAATACCACTCATTTAATTGACATTTCAGCTCCAATTTACACAAATTCATCCATGTTTCATCAATTGCAAAAATCCAATGAAGGAAGGATTCTTCTTTGTGTTTGTAAGATCCTAGATGAATTTAAGCAGTTTCCATTCATTGCCATTTCTTGCAGCACTTTTGAACAATTCCACAACATGATAAATACGAAGGTGGATCAAATATAAACTGGTTTATGTTTTATTAAAAAATAAAAAAACATTATGATTTATTTTTCTACATAGCTTCCTGCTATAGAAATACATTTTTCCCAGCTGGACAACACTGAGATTTTGTCTGACTATACTCAACTGCATATCTAGTGTTCAAGTATCTGATTGCTCCCATAAGATCCCATCCACTTCAAAATTGGATATCTAATGCTGGGCAGTCTTATCTGGTATGTGTGATAAGATTGCCCAACATCAGTATGTGGATAAATGAATTTCAATCTATATATTGTATATCATCTTTGAATATTGAGTATAACAACAAGTTCAGATTTATATATAAATCTTATAGGTATTTTTCCATGTATACACATAGTATATACTATACAATATGTAATATAAAAAAAAAAAAATGTTTGCCCTGTTTTGCTAGAGAACATCAGAACAGTTAAGGAAAGCATGAGAGAATATAAAAACTTGAAATTAAAGAGAGATTCGAGCAAATGTCTACAAGTGGTGATACTTACACTTGTACATGTATATAAATTGTCAAATCCATACTTATTATAATCAATATTAAAAATAATATACAATATACTTACAAATGCACACTGTGCCACTGAATTGAATTCATTGCTTATGTTGTCCCAAGTTTTTCCCCCCTCTTAGAAATGCTGACATAGTCAATTTTCTTGCATTTGATGATATCTTTGCTCTTGGCCACAAACTCCATTAAATAATGTAGTTCATTGGCCATCAAGAATAATTTTCTCTATTTAGATGCTCTAATTCACAATTCTGATTACTCAGAATTGTGAATTACTGGTAATTAAAACAAAAATTGCAATTCATTCATAGCAGTT
This sequence comes from Centruroides sculpturatus, assembly GCF_000671375.1. NCBI lineage: Eukaryota > Metazoa > Arthropoda > Arachnida > Scorpiones > Buthidae > Centruroides > Centruroides sculpturatus. The sequence continues at coordinate 1,091,857 of NW_019384301.1, forward strand.
ATATGTAACGTATTAATGAAGAATAATGGTCATAGACAGTTAATACATAGTTAATTGATCAAAATTACATGATTTTAATTAGATTGCAAATAAAAAATAACTAGACTATTTTCTAATAAGCATCATTCCACTATGATTTTCAGCAAATACTATCTGGCAGTTAATTCAAGAACTTTATATTTTTATATGTTAGAAAGAGAATAATCTTTGAATGTTTAATTTTTCAAAATAAATCTGTGTGTAATAAGTTCTTGGAAAATTTTTAAAAATGTATGATCTTTAGAATTAAAAATAATCTATTCCTTTCTCTGTAGGTATTAAATAATTACAATTTACTACAAATTACCTTGATTGCAATCTTCGGCTATTATTCCATACACGTCCAAATGAAGGTAACCAACTGGCTGAAGTTTTAGCATTATGATCAAAATTTACTCCAACTCTATTAGGATTAAGATGCTTCTTTTTTTCTTTGGCCACTGATAAAATCAAAAATAGAATATTTAAAAATTTTGTATGAATATATTAAATAAAATTCTTGTACTTACAGTGATTTAGTAAATCATGTTCTGTTGGACCTATCACAAACTGTGAAGTATGACCAAACTTATTCAACCTTTCAATTTTCTTTTCTTCCCACAACCAAGGTGGTGTAGCATTTGAAAATATATTTCCTGTTTTGATTTCCACCTAAGTATAATAAAAGAATTTAATTAATTTTCAAAGATTAGATATAAATTAGTCAGTCTATTAATAAAAAAAGATTATTTAAATCTTATAAACAAATAATAAACATCAGCTTACTTTTTAAGCAGAAAGAAAATGTAAAGATAAATATTTCAGAATTTTCCTGGTCTCTACATTAGATTAGACTAAGTGATTTGAAGAAAATAATGCATAGAAGCTTATTGTTATTATTAAAATTATAAAAGTTGATAATAATTTTTCAGATAGTTTGAAAGTTTTAAATTCTTAAGTAACAAAAATAAAATAAACTTTTTAAAATAATACAGTAAGACCCCGCTTAACGCAGGGGTCTTACTGTATTGTTTTGCCTAGTGCTTTGTTCCTAGACAACAAAGCACTGGGCAAAACAACATTAAACGAGACCATTTTAACATAGGATAAATAGGGATAGGAAACACATGACCAAAAATTTTAAAAATTTACTTTATATTTTATATGTTAAATAACACAAACATATGCACACAGAAATGTATAATAATATATTAATTAGTTCATTTTTTGTGACGAAGGTATTAACTTTTCTGAAAATCTTGTTTTTTTGCAATAAAGTCGTGAAGTTTCATTTGTCGCTTTTTTCTCTCCTTAAGCAAATATCAGTAGCAGAAGATTGCATCCAAAATACCTTGTTTTGCTTTTACACTCCTTTCAAAATCTATATCATTTGCTACAATTTGATCAATGATTTTGGTTATCATTACCAAACTTTTACTAAAGAAATCTGTAGCAAGTTCTTTGGGTTCTTCGTTTTCAGAATCTCTATTTTCAAGTTCTACATGAATTCCTTGTTCTGCCAGTTCTTGAAGTCATCATTGGTAAGGCTCTTACCAGAAACCTGCAGTAACTCCCCAATATCCTGCTCGTCTACATTACATCTCCTATATCAACTAAGTTGACAATTTGGTCAACATAACAATACAGCAATAGGCTCTTCTCTTTGAGAATTCTTGGATACCTTCAGTTATAATTTCTTCCACACTCCATTTATGCATTTATCAGTTAATTCTTGCCAAGTCAAGTCGCTATTTCCTATGGCATCTGTGATATTATATTTTTTTCCAAAATTGCACCAAACAAACATAGATTTAAGGAAAGTACAGCACTATGACGAATTGCCACCTTTTGCTGATTGATTCATATATAATACGATTATTCCCAAACACAAACCAATGAAACACTGCATTAATTTAAATCAGTGTAAATTTTGAGCATTTTTTAGGCATAAAGCAGACAGTGTTATTTTGATTTGATTCTGATGAAACCGTGTTGTTGTTATTAAGCTGTTTCTTTGCAGACACACTAAGGTGACATATATCAACACTTGGCAACTTATTGACTATTTATTACCCAACTGAATAAATAGTCAATAAGTTGCCAAGTGTTGATATATGTCACCTTAGTGTGTCTGCAAAGAAACAGACAGTGTTATATTGAATCAGCATTAAGCAGGGTCTTACTGTACATACTGTGAGAATGCGAGAGTGCAGAGCGATTTTGTTTGAAAATTTATTCATTTTGTTTATCACATGCTGGTACAGTCTTAGATTTACCCACTTCATTAATAATTTCAATGTAATATTTTAGTGATAAAATAAACAAAAGTCAAAATTTGTCGTGGGAGAAGGAAATAGAACTACCGCTAGAAAGTTGTTATCGCTCATATCTGTCAAACATCTCTCTCTTGCGTCAGATGTATGTCCTGTCAGATGATCAGAATCCTAAAATCCGATTGGTGGAAGCTTAGAATAAAAAGAATAAAAATTCACGAGTTTGGGGCAGTCCATAACGAAAGGAACTTGCTACAAAGACGGCAGTTCAAGAGAAGAAGGAACATGCCATAAACGACAGGCAGTCCACGGAATTCAAACCTGCCATACTATTATGCTCTGACTCTCCAGCATTCATCTCGCATTCACCAAGTCATACTCCCTATAAGAGGAGAAGCTCTACACATCAAATGAGGTATTATCATTATTTTTAACTGATTGTAAACTCTCTCTCTCTCGCATTTAGAGGTGTATTTTAGATAGGTTTGATTTATGATAGGTTATATTATGTATCTCAATTTATGTATCTCTTTGTTTTATTTTATTCATTAAACCCTTTTGTTGTTTGTTAACCTGTTGATCCCCTCAGTTACTTAAGTACAGACATTCATCCTGCTATGATTGGAACTTGTCTGCAACTCCTTCCCGCTAGATAGAATATAGCCCTGTTTAATATCTAGATTGTAATATTGCAAGTTAGGGCACAAAATTTCTACCCTATAAAAAACCATTCAGTGACTCAGTCAGCAAGTCTTAACAACCCAACAAACCAAAGGAGTTACGAGTAACATTGTGACACCCCTATAGTCTCACAATACTAAATCAGAAGATACACAAAAAATATAAAACATTATCTGATTAAATCTATAAAGAGGCTCAGATTAAAAGTCACAAATCTAATTCAGACTCCTCAGATCTTATATTAATCTAAAGTATATTAGAAGTAGCAATAGGTAACTCTCTAACAGTCCTATACACTTTAGAAACACTTTAGATATAGGACAAGATTAAAAAGATTTCATCCTATGTATGTTCTACATTCTTATGATGATCTCTACTGCTTAGGAAAAATGTAATTCTCATAAACAGTTCTCCTTCAATTCTGTAATTCTGTTTTTGGTAAGACCTGTTTGTATATAATTTAATTTAGTCTCACATCAATTACTGTACATTATACCTACTTTTAATATAAAAAACGATTAACTATAAAAAATAAAAATGAAATACACTAAGTAGCAGAAATGCAGAAGTTATAAATTTCCTAATTTTATAAATTTCTATAAACTAATCATTTTTATTTCAGGAATATGTATACTGTGTTATACATCACTAGATAAATGCTTTGGCAGAAGCAAACCTTAACCTGAGAAAACCTGAAGAAAAAAGTTATATCAAATGAAGACTCTTTAAATTTGTTATCATCTAAAATAGTTCCAATAAGACTATCAATAAATTATTTATTGCTACTTCTAATGTTTCTTTGATCATTTGATCAATACAAGATGCAAAAAATGCATTAAATATGCAAATTTGAATCTTATCTGCAATGGGAGTCCTGTGTATCTTGAGCAGGGTCAGATTTAACAATGATCATTATTAGCATTTACAATTTTTTTACAAAACTCATCCCTACCCTCAAAATTAAGCTTTTTGCCATTTTATAATAGTTAAAAATATAAAAATTTTAAAATAAAATATAACAACAGATGGTGCCACCAAAATTTTAAATGTTGCAAGAAAAGTTGAGCAACTCGTTGCTGGTTAATTTTTATGATGTTTTAAATCAACCCATTTTAGAAATAATATATAATTTTTATGATTATGAATTAAAATGTGAAAATTGTAATGAATTGTAATGTTATAAATATATACAATCTGCATATGAGGATGTTTGTTTGTTTGCTATGCACTCTTACAGCATTTGACCAATTGGTCTGAAACTCAGCAGTTATGTTTTATATAGTTCTAACTTAGATATTGTCTTAGATACCATCCCAAAATATTGTTTTAATTTTTATATATAAATCCTTANACAAGAAATAATATACACAGCTTTTGGTTGCAAAATCTGATAACTTTGAAACAAGCTAGTGAATTTAACTAAGAGTAAAATAAAAAAAAATTTAGTCAAGCTAATTCTTTTAATGTTGAAAAAAAATTATTTTTAAGTATAGTAAAAATAAAGATATTTCTTACTTTGACGGACATTGATATATGTCCGTACAAATGTTAAACAAACTTGGCACCATTTTAATAATGATAATGGTATGAATTAAGTAGTAAAATTAACCTTGTTCCCAACGTTTACAAAATGACTTAATTCAGCATTACATTCCTTTTATAGATATAATTGACAGGAACACCAAAGTTACTAATTTTTTGCTTTTTAAATAAGAGATTTTAACAATTTCTGCTATATATTCCAAATTACCTGGTTTCATTTTCAGCTAGCTTAGTCAAAACGAAAATTAAACTTAGAAGAAAATCACTTAAATTTCCATTTCCATTATTAGTTTCTTTCTTCAGACAATGTGAAGTATAGGTCTTAAGGGGAATTAAATTTCTTTGTATTCTATAAAGTGATAAGCTTTTATCTGATAAGTCATTTTAACTGCTTTTTAAAACTCCTCACAAGAATAACAGAACAAGGATGAATCATGTACAGTGGAATCAAATAAAATAACCATCATCTTAATTAGAAATTATAAAGCAAAGATTAAAATGAAAATGAAAATGCAAAACTTAAAAATTCAGTTTCAGTAGAAACTTTTTACAAGTCAATTTTTGACTCACTATGTTTTATACAATAGCCTTCATGATATCACTCATTCAGTTATAACACACTTTTTCAAATATGAAAATGTTTTAACCAACAATTTTTAAAACATTGGTTACCATTGAATTTCTACTGGCAAAAATATATTATCTTATTCAAATCATTGAGTTTGAAACTACCATTGCATGAAATACAATCCACAAAACAGCAAATCAATAGGATGATCAAAAATAGATAAAATAAATGGAGAGATACATCAGTTATATTGCACCACCTGATATACTGTAATGCTATGGTATAAAAACAGTGAGTCAAGTTGGATGAAATAATGATAATTTATGCATCAACTGGAACCCTGGTATATATCAGGATTTGCACTTATTCCCATTTAATGCATATTATATATTAAATATGAGTAATCTATCTTGTTAAATTAGTTAATAGAGTTATAAATAAAAGAGTCAACTTTTTAAGCCAGCAGAAAATTATTTTGACTAGTCCTTTCAATCTAAACACAGATCTATTTATTAACTAAAATGAAATATATATTCAAATGTTTTTGGCTGTCTTTCAGAGGCCCTAGTGTCCTGGTTAGGGACACAAGGGCCTCTGAAAGATGGCCCTTGTGTTCATTTAGGTTTGAAATATATATTCAAATATGCTGGAAGAAATTAAGAATTTAAATATTTAAACAAATAGAACATTTTTAAAAATAAGTGTCATTAGATAGATATTCATTTATATTCCATTTCAGTTATTATATAAATCTAATGATGATTTGTATTAAAATTGAGTTCTAGTCAAATAAAATAATTTTCTGCTGTTTTACTATAATGCAGTTAACCAATTTTAACAAGAAAAATTTTAAAAGCATTAATAAAACATTCAAAATATACAGGATATGTTCCAAACTGAGGACAAACTTATGGAATGGATTCTTGGCAAGACAAAGAACAAAAATAATCCTATTAATATATGTCTGGAAATGCACTGTTTATCAGGAATAGCTTTTGCATATCCCACCTAGTCATTGGTTACTGACCTCTTTGATTTGTGAATACTGCCTTTAATGCTATTACATATTGTAACAGCATTACAGGCCAGAATATTCAATACAGTCCATGATGCAATGTGTGACTGCTTGCTTCGAGACCCATGGAGGACACATCAAGCANATGTGTATCTCCAGTAAGGTCGGACATAATGACGATTTTCCTCGTTATTAGCATTTACAATTTTTTATAAAACCCATCCCTAACCTCAAAATTAAGCTTTTTGCCATTTTATAATAATTAAAAATATAAAAAGTTTTTAAAATAAAATATGATAACAGATGGCGCCACCAAAATTTTAAATGTTGCGAGAAAAGTTGAGCAACTCGTTGCTGGTTAATTTTTATGATGTTTTAAATCAACCCATTTTAGAAATAATATATAATTTTTATGATTATGAATTAAAATGTGAAAATTGTAATGAATTGTAATGTTATAAATATATACAATCTGCATATGAGGATGTTTGTTTGTTTGCTATGCACTCTTACAGCATTTGACCAATTGGTCTGAAACTCAGCAGTTATGTTTTATATAGTTCTAACTTAGATATTGTCTTAGATACCATCCCAAAATATTGTTTTAATTTTTATATATAAATCAATATATGTTTTATAGATTTACAATTTTTCTATAGCTTTCTATCTATAGCAGCATCTGTTGGCATTTCTGTCATAAAATAAATAATAGTAATATCATTTTTTTAAAATGCCTGGCTGTAATTTTTAATCATATTTTAATTTAAACTAATTCGGGTTTCTGTATCTGGTCTGGATTGTAATAGTATTTTGCCCGATTTACAGGGGCAAATCTCTACTCCCAATAACAAACAAGTTATGCCAGTCATCTAACTAATTCTGTTCAGATTTCTGGAATTAAAATCATGTAACTTCCAGGCTACATTGGAAGTTTGCATATATTTAATTGGGTCCTCTTGCCCTGGCCCTTTCCCTTACCAATTTTTATGTATCTAACTCTGCTCTTGAGGGACAAACAAAGGACAGACAGACTGACAACAGTGGGAATGTATAGATCTGCAAAAATTGCAGCCCAATGAAATGTTACCAAACTAAGTGTTAAATACCAAAGAGCATATATATAAACAAACAACAGCTAACCCAACAAACATTAAAGCAACCAAAGCCAAATTAACGGGCTAGAAGCAGCTATAATAATAATAATAATAATAATTTAAGATAATTTTAATGAATAACTCTAGTACCAAATTATCTTAAATTATTATTATTATTATTATAGCCGCTTCTAGCCCGTTAAATCAGCTTTGGTTGCTTTAATGTTTATTGGGTTAGCTGTTGTTTGTTTATATACATATATATACCAGGCATATAAGCTTAAATCCGCTGTTTGCTAATAGATGGCGTAAGCGAGCGTATTAAGTTACCATGACGACGCCATATTGTTTTTTTGATGATTTTGACGTCTGTCAACATTAATCAGTGCACATCATCAGATATTTCATACAACAACATATATTTTTTTTTTGTAATCATAAAAGACACCATTAACAGATCAGTTC
>NW_019384301.1:1104406-1143448 GCF_000671375.1 Centruroides sculpturatus
TATATTACGCCTTGCCGGGGCTTGCGATGGCCGGTTGAGAGCCTTATGGGAAGTAGGACGTGGGCACTGAATGTGTCCCCAGCCGGCGTTGTAATAACCGTCGATGGTTAAGTAGTTAGATTATATACGCTGGAAGAGGAGATCGGATCGGAGGTCCGGGTAGCGTAACTGGCAACGCATCTGCACGGTAAGCAGGAGTTGTGGGTTCGAGTCCCGCTCCGGGCCGATTTTTTCTCCCAGCGGTTCCAAATTATTTAAATTAATTAAAATTATTTATAATTATTAATATTAATAAGAGATGGCGCCTAACGCTTACCTCTAGTACCAAATTGATTACGTAATTTATCTAATAAGTAGCATAAAACTAGCCCGATAGATTTTCGGCAGTCTGTTGGTTGTAGCTATAATTATATCGGGTTGGAGATGTTTGTATAAGGTAGTGAGGTATTAGCATTGTCTTTTTAGTTGAAGGCATGGAGCCATAGATGATAGAATGCTGCGTATTTGTATATGACTGTTTCCTCAAGAATAACAAGTCTATCATGGCAGTTCAGTGTGAGTTTTGTCATCATTTCAATATCCACAGAAACAAAGCTGTTTCCATTTGTAACACCATCCTACATTGGGTTAAAGCATTTGTATGTCAGGTACACTTGTGAACAAAAGACCACTGTGGGAGCACCATGAACATCATACACCTCTGAAAATGCGGAGAATGTCAGACTAGCCTTGCTGCACAGTCTTTGTCAATCTGCTCGGAAGCATTCTTCTGAACTTGGCATCAGTTATTGTTCAGTATGGTGTATTCTGCATTTAGATCTGTATTTCCACCCCTACAAATTGGCCGTTGTGCAACAGGTGAAGCCTGGGGATTACGCACAGAGCGATATTAGAAAGAGTGGATGCTGACTTTTAAAAATACCTCCAGAAATGCATCACTGATAACGGACACCATATGGGAGATGTTGTTTTTCCACACTTGATTCTGTAAAATGCTATTTCAATACAAACTCATATCTTCCAACAAATATCTTTTGTAGTAACAATTACAGAAGTTGTAAATTTTTAAAAAAGTCCGTCCTTTCTGCCCCACCCTATATTTAAATTTATTTCAAATTTTTAGTTCAAAATTATTTTAGGCTGAACAAACATAAGCTGAGATTTACAAATTACAAGTATAAATACTATAATGTGGATAAGTTGAGAATAGCTTCAAAAATAAATTTAAGCTTAATTTTGAATATTGATAAAAGTAAGTTAACTGTACGTAAATAATTTGATTCCTTCTTAATTCTAACTATAATTCTACTGAAACTAAATAAGTATAAATTCCTTTGTCTCCAAGTAGCCATAACGGCTCCTTTCCTAATCTCAGCTTTATAGTTTATTCCAGCATTAAGGAAGATCTTTAGAAATAAATTAAAAAAGTTATATTGCCCTGATATTTTAATTTCATCCTTTCATTAATTTTTCTGAAAGGACTGTAACCTAACAATGTAAACAATTGCATATACAAAGATCAATACATAAAAATCTATAACTAATTTTCCCACTTACAAAAAGATATTCAAAATATTTACAGTATTTTGTATTTATAAAAATATCATAAAACATAAATCCTTTGTAATACAAAATTTAACAATTCTTCAAAAATACATTATTAATACCATATTTAGAAAAGTTTTCTAAATATTATTGTTTTAATAATACAAAAGTGCAGTTAAAAATAAAATTCATTTTATAATAAAAAGTTTTGAAAGTTGTGTAACTTCAAAACACAAATTCAAATTTAATTTATGAATAATGATAAAAATTTTATATGTTTAAAACAATAATTGTTAAATTTTAAAAATAAATTTAGGAATAACATAATTTATAAATTTTGATGACAATTTTTCACAGAAATTTATAAAATTTCAATAAACAAAACAAAATCAATATTTTCATATATGCTAATAATATTTCATTAATAATAATAATGTTTTTGATGTACTAAAGTAAAATTATTATTAAGAAGAATACTGAAAAATTAAAGATAATTATGATGATTAAATTTACAAGTATGCAATATAATATAATATAATATACAAAAGTGGATACAATAAAGTATATGATGACCACCAACAGACCTCTGAGTAAGCATTTTCTACAGTTTTCCGACGCTCCACTTCTACATCACGTATTTTTTGGACACACTGTGAATAATAATAAATTTCTATCAGCTTGTTATATTAACTAAAGATTTACATTGTTTTTAAAATATTTTTGGGTATACATTTTACTATATATTTGATTTGTATCATGAGAAAAAATAAATGAAACATTAAAATATTTGTTTTGCTGTTAATAGACATGCAAACTGCAATAAAAAGCAAACTACATTTCTATACTATATGGCTCAAATAATTAATTAAGATCATAAAAATTAAAAAATACTGCAGGAAATCAATATTTTTACAAATTTTAAATATAAGTGTAAAACACAAATTAAATTTGTTAAATATAAATTGGAAATCAAAACATTTGATAGTTTTACTTCTTTTAAATTAATTTGTTTCTTTCTTATCAAAATTATTTTTCAATAATTAATTTTTCTCATAATTCATAAATTAAAATCAACCTTTCCAGAGCTTGGTGGTTGAGAAGACAATAATACAGAGTAATTTCACAAGCTTTCCAATATGTAGTTGAGTATATGTGGTGTGTGTAAAAATTTCAGTGAATGTTAGAATAAAAACAACAAAACAAAAATTACTGTACATAGAATAGGATCTTCAAAATACTCTTTATGAGATAACACATTTGTGACAGCATTCATAAAGCTTCTGGAAACAGATGAAAAAGTCTTATTTGTGAATTGCTTTAAGAATTGCTCTCACACAGGCCTGATTTTCTGATATACCTGAGAATCTTTAATGATCTCAATGAGGTTATTAAAAGATCTCATTTTAACATCTCTACAAATCTCTCAAACAAAAAGTCTGCAGGTGCAAGATTGGGGAATACAATGAATAATCAAAATTTTCATACCATGCTGAGCTGAGAACTGACACAAGGACTGCATAATGTGATATCATATTGTTGTGCAGCAAAATCCACTTGCCAGTCTCATGAAACTCAGCTGTTCATGATGGATGTGCTTCAACAAATGTTTTAGAACTTCCATGTTGTGTCACTGTTACATTGTTCTTTGATATCACCTCTCACACAGACTGTGCTCAAACGACTGTGGCAGAAGCCCATTTGAAACCATGCATATTCCACATTTTAGGAAGCATTTCGAGACGTCACTGGATGTCTGCACACATTTTCAAACTTGTCGCACGTATTGCATTCAAGATATCCTAACATTCACTAAACTTTTGAGACACACCATGAATATACAATCAAACTTCCAATAATATCTGCCTCTAATGGCAATACTATTTTTTCAGATACATTTTCTTTTGAACAAAAAAGTGATCAACATACTGTTCAACCCTTTACTAACACCGAAAGTTTACTACACTTACAATCAAAAATCGAACCTGCTACCAGCGTGTGTCCTATAAAAGATTGTCCCACAAACGTTTTCGAACTTTATGAAGTTCTTCTTCAGGTGGAAATGGAATACTTGAAAAAAAATAGAACAGGAGATTTCAAATAGAAAAATTCACCAAATTCCACTCTGACAGACATGTGCCATTGTGCACAGGTGTCAATTATTACCGATACGTGTCTAAGAGGACAATCTTTTATATGACACACGCCGGTAACAGGTTTGATTTTTGATTGTAAGTGATCAACATAACTTCCAAACAATAATCACTCCTAACAATGGCTCCAGCCACTAAAAGTCCTATTTTTAACCTCTCAACACTGCCCTGAAAATGACTTTCAGAAAATAATAATGCACTGGACAAAATTAAACATTATCAATAAGTTATACTTTGGATAGTTTGGTTGACTACTGGTTTCTTGTATGGTTTAATAAACTGAACAGTAAATGTAAAAAGTAAATTTTTCTTAAAATCATCAAATAAATATTCAAATATTTGAGATTTGGTTGATATTTAAATTTAAGAAAAGTGATATTCACTCATTTTGACTCTCAACTTTTAAAATGATCAGTTTTTTGAAAAACACTCAATAAACGTTTATTACTTTTTAATAGAGAATCCAAAAATATAAAAAATTAGGGGTTGCATTTGAAATTTCAAAGTTGGCATTCAAACCCCACAAAGAATGGGGATGACAAGAATTAAAAAGGTCCTTCAGAAATATTAAACTTTTATTCTTTTCTATTTTTTTTTTATTAGAAGCACACTTAATGAGTTATTTACTTGTAAAACCAACGAAACACACTGTATAATATTTTGAAATGAGATTAACAAGATAAAACTTAAATATTGAAAAATGTAAAACTGTATCAAACTACATAAATTGAAAGCATCAAGTATAAAGAACCACTAACTCGATTATTTGATAAATTCCAAACAAAATGTCAGTTTGTATCAGGCTAGTATTATGGCCAGTTTGTATCAGTTTGTATTATGGCTACTATTAACAATTAAATACTGAATAATTTTGTCTAGAGGTAGGCAATTATGCTACTATCTTTTGATAAATTTAATAATTATAAATAAATTAGTAATTAATATTTAATTTAGAAAGTTCTGGAAGAAAAGGATTGCCTGTAGCACAATTCAAATCTGCAACATCCACATAACTGATAACACATCTGCACAGTTTATAGGTGTTGTGGGTTCAAGTCTACAAATTAATTTATTTATAATTATTAAATTTATCAAGTAATATGAGTAAAACTGCCTACCTCTAGGCTAAATTACTTAGTTTTTTAATTATTAATAGCAGCCATATCCTAGTTCGATATAATCTGGCAGTTTGTTTGGCATTTAAAAGCATCAAATAGAAAAAAAGTATTTATCTTGAAAATTTAACAGATTCATGTGAATTGTAAGATAGAATATTTTTCATTTTAAGAAAGACATAAATTAACAAAACTTTAAATTTTAATTTCTATTTTACGAGTATGGAATAAATATTGTGGAAGTATGGAATAAATACTATGGCAAATACAACAAAAAGTTATTTTACTTTATTTTGAAATATTNTTAAATCAGCTTTGGTTGCTTTAATGTTTATTGGGTTAGCTGTTGTTTGTTTATATACATATATATACCAGGCATATAAGCTTAAATCCGCTGTTTGCTAATAGATGGCGTAAGCGAGCGTATTAAGTTACCATGACGATGCCATATTTTTTTTTGATGATTTTGACATCTGTCAACATTAATCAGTGCACATCAACAGATATTTCATACAACAACATATATTTTTTTTGTAATCATGTCTACTTTTTTGCCAGAAAAAGAGCATATGTGGCAAGCTTTGCTTTTCTGCTTCAATTTGAAGCACATCAAATGCTTGTGGAGGCTTATGGCGAAGTGCTTTATCTGAAACCACATGCAGAGATTGGTTTTGTCAGTTCAAATATGGAAATTTTTACCTGAGCGACAAGAAGCGTGAAAATCGGCCCAGGAAGGTTGAACCTATAATACCAAATTATCTTAAATTATTATTATTATTATAGCCACTTCTAGCCCATTAATTCGGCTTTAGTTGCTTTAAAGAGGATAGTCTTTGGAGTAGAATAACGCAATAACTTTGTCATCTGACCCACTTTCAAGCAGAAAGAGAGCTTTTGTTCAAAGAATTTTAAAACAATTTGCAATTTGTTGATATTAACAGTGGGGAGTGTGGTTGTCAGCTCAAATGACATGCTCCTGCCAAAGTAATAAACTTTTACTACTCTAACCTTAAAACAGAATCTCAATTACAAAGAAAGCCGATTTCAATTCTTGAAACTTGAGACAATTTACAGCAAAGTAAAACTAGATATGTTTATTTTATTGCTTTTTGCGATCAAATTACAATAAAAGCATAATAAACATTAGAAGGACGAAAAATTACATAAACATATACATAAACAATAATACAATTGTAGTTTCTGATATTTGAGATGGCTGCAATTTCACAATTTTAGAATAAAAAACGCTTGCAACAAATGTAAAAATAATGATATGAGTAAAGGGTAGTTTTATTAGCTTACATCAATACAAAATTCCCCTTTTAATCATTTCCATCATCCTTTATTATTGCGCAGAATGGAGCAATCCATTTCAAACCAATAGAATTACAGGTAGACATGATGTAAAGTACATGAATGACTTAAAGGTATCATCTATCTATCTCTGTTCTTGAGATTAAAGAAAGACAGATGGACGAACAACAGCCAGGATATAGGTCTACAATTTTTTTAAAATTGAAGCCCAACTAGTTGATTTAGGAAATCAAACTATTTATTGTGAAATATTTGGCAGTCTTACTTTTGGCATATTCAGCATACACTTACCAGAAAATTCAATTTAAAAAACTAATTTCAAAAAAATATATGTAATAAAAAACTTCTAAAATTTTGGAATCATTCTCAATCAGATTATGATAGTAATGCAAAGTTTATTTTAGTTTCAACATTCTTTAGTTGCATTGCATATTCATTAAAACACATTCAAGGGTAGCCTTTTTATTTAATTTTCTAACATTTTCGGCCAGTTTGAATGGCCTTCATCGGGAAAAGAAATATCAAATGATTCTGATTTCTAAAACAACATTTGTTCAGGAACTTTTTTAATTTTTTTGAATTTTCTTAAATGTCTGGTGTGCAGGCTCATATATCAATATAAATAATTACAATCTATATTGGTACCAATATACACATAATACATGAATAAATAACTAACTAAATGAAATAAAAGAAATAAGTAGATAAATACAAAAATACATAACACAATTGCTAATATAGAGAAGGACACCATTGTGCCTGCTTCTTTAACTTCTCATCCCTTTATTTTATATTAGAATATTCAAATTAAGCCCACTCTCCAAGTTGCTGAGATTTTTCTGGACTTTCTAAAGTTTATTGCTAATCCTTCTTGGCTTGTCTTATGTATCTGCCATGCTTCTGCATATTTCAAGTGTCTCTTGTTCAGGATCTTTTGTATTATTTTACCCCTTTCCCAATCCACAGTGACTTCTGTCGGGTCTGCTATAACATACATTGCTAGTGCTGTGATTGGTTGCTCATTCTGCACGTTCCTTTTATGCTCTTTTAGTCTTTCTTTTCATGATCTCCCTGTGGCTCCAATGTAGTATAGCTCTTTTTGTTGCCTTTTGTCTTGTACTGGTATTCTATATATTCCTGGAATCAAGCTCTGGTCTGTCTTCCTTGTCTGTGCATAGCATTTGATATACTGTGGGATTCCTTTTAAAAATTATCTTTTTGTTTGTTGCTGCTCCTATTTCTTTGTAAATATTGCTTAGAGGTGCCATGTATTCAATTACAGTGTATCTTTTATTCTTTCCCGCTCATTATCTTCTATTCTTGTTTAGTTAATAATGGCCTTTATCATATTCTGGTAGATACCACACTGTCTAGCTAGTTCTTTGATGTGATCTAATTCTTTAATTCTGTCTTGTGGTTTGCTGCAGTGTGTGTATACTCTCTTTAGATGTGCCTGGAATGCTGCTATTTTATAGCTTGCCAGGTCATGGGAGTTCCATAGTATAAACCAACGGTGGGCAACCCCCGGCCCGTGGGCCAGCTACGGCCCGCGAAAAGTTTCTATCCGGCCCGTGAGATGTTTAGAAGAAATTATAAATAAATATTTTCCGATGTAATTAGTCTAGTTTAAATTGAATATTATTTTCTGAAGTGTTGCGGCAGCAATGACAGGAAAAAATAAGGGAGTCATTTCCTTATTCAAACAAAACATGGGAGAACATAATTTTCTAAATTATTTATATCTCATCGCATCATCCATCGAGAAAATCTATGTGCAAAAGCTATGCAATTAGAAAATGTAATGTCTGTCGTATCCAACTACATAGTGCTGTTTTTATTGTGTTTAAAGTCACTTAGATTTTAAAAATAGGTGAGCCGTTCACAGCCCGGCACACGCATTTGTAAAATCTAAGTGACTCGTACAACATGGAATTCATATAAAACGGAATAATCAACGGTGTTATAGGGGAGGTTGACTGTAGTAATTAATCAATTTTTATTTATTTATTTCATGTTTGCAGACTAAAAATTTACAGGTCACAAGGTGTCAATTAACTACTATGGCCCGCGGAAAAAACGTAAAATTTATTCTGGCCCATGTTATAAAAAAGGTTGCCCACCCTTGGTATAAACAATGGGTTATACCATGGTCCCTTTCTGTAAACTTTGTAGCGATTTCCCCTCCTTTCTCTACTTCTATTGCTATGTCTAGGTCTTGCTTTNGTATAAACAATGGGTTATACCATGGTCCCTTTCTGTAAACTTTGTAGCGATTTCCCCTCCTTTCTCTACTTCTATTGCTATGTCTAGGTCTTGCTTTTGTCATTCTCTTGCTCTAGTTCAAGCTCTAGGCCGAGCTTGTTGGAATTAACATCTCTGATAAATTGTTGAATGTCTACTTTTTCTTTCCATATGATCAAGACATTGTCAACATAGCGTGCATATTCTACAATGTGTTCTGTGTATTTCGGTAAGATTGCTTTCTCTAAAGTCCTTAGAACCCTCTCACGTAATTTTCTTAGATGTCTGGTGTGCAGGCTTGTAATTATTTATATACAAGCCTGCACATCAGACATCTAAGAAAATTCAAAAAAAATTTTAAAAGTTCCTGAACAAATGTTTTAGAAATCAAAATCATTTGATTTTTCTGTTCCTGACAAAAGGTCATTCAAACTGGCTGAAAATGTTAGAAAATTGAATAAAAAGGCTGAATTTTAAAGTTCTTTTGTGTCTAGGCTTGAGCACATGCAAGGGTTGCAAGACAAAACCTTTGGTTTTATTTTAAAATATACAATGGCATATTAAGTAACAAATAGGCAATATGTATTTCAGGTTTTTCCTTTTCATATAATCCTTCATCAGTTGCCATTTTTGTTCTATTCAATGCTTAGTTTTTAACCAGTTAGTCAACACTTTATTGATATAGTCATAAACTCATTCTTTACATCAACAAATGAGTTGAAAATGCTGTTAAAGAATATAAGAATTAAGTAGTAAAAAAAAAAAGTTTTTCCAAGAGAACTATATTTACTTTCAAAATTGTTATTCAACAGAAAAAACATTCTCATCTAACAGAATAAATAATAAGAATACAAGAAAAAATACTATTAAACGTTAACCAACTCGGTTGGATTATATGGCAATTCCTTATTGGTCAATACCAATAAAGAATTGTCATATAATATGCCAGATAAAACACCAATCTGGCATATTAACTCTTTTTTAAGTTTCGGAAATGATATAATACAAAAAAAAATTTTTTTTATTAAATAATTAGTTTTAAAAATTGTCACAAGATGGCACTAGAATTCTAAACTTAAACCATAGATTTATTAAGAAAATATAAAAGTTATTTTAAAAAATTATAAGCTTAGCTTTCTCATTGTAAATACCACTCGAATAACAATATTAAAATAATAAAATAATTGCTTTTGAATAAGTATATATTTGTTCTCATACTGTTAATTAAAATAACGTGCTGCCATCTAGGGAGCATAATTGAAAAAATAAAAAAAATAAAAATCAGTAAATATAAACAAAATGAATGTCACGAAATCGGTCAATGAGTTTGTCAAGTTAAAAATATATATTTTCAAATCTTTCAAAACAAATAAACTAAAAAGAAAAATAATAAAAAATTTAAAAAAAAAAGATTTTTTGGGCTAATTAATAATTCAAACTTGCTTTTATTGAATTGGTTTTAAAACTTCTTAAGTCAAGAGCAAAGTACAAATCAATTTTATTCTTTTCAAATATTTTTTTTTTTGTATCGATAAATGAATAATTCATAAAAGACAAGTGAATATTTCATGAATGAACAAATCAGCGGAATTGCTTTAAATACTTTATGAGAGAACATTTCTCATTTCTTAAATCATTTTCCTTTAAAATAAATGATTTCATTTATTAATTAATAGGTGCAATGATTAAAACATTTATAAATAGAATAGTTTTTTTTTGAAAAAGTACTTTAAACATAAAAAAAATTGGCAAATAAAGTTGAATACAAGGATTTAGATAGGCCTTTCTATTGAATACGTAGAGAGACCCGAACCAGTCACAAATCTAACTTCCAATCCATCCTCCATTCCATAATATATATATATAGGCCTATATATTTTAAACACTTATTAAACGAAACTCTAATTTATATCATTCATGAAATTTAATCTCCATTTTAAAGATCTTTCTGCCAAATGATATCGCTGGCACTCCAAAATCTGAATCTGCAAAGGCCAACTTTCAATGGCGGATTGCCCATTACGCACGTCAGGCACATGCCTAGGGCCCCCGGCCCCAAATCAAAATGAAAACAAGGCAATTGAATATCAATTATAAATGTTATTAGTTTATTTTCGTAAAATTATGTAGAGAGGTCTCTAATCTTCTGTGCCTAGTGGGTTCGAAGGTATTAATCCGCCACTGCTAACTTTACTAATTATAATCTAGTAAATTAACCTTTACTAATTTATAATTATTAATTAATTAATTAATTAATTAGAATCTCCAACTTTCCAACAGGAAGTTGGAGTCTTACTGTTTTTTAGATGCAAAAATCAATAATTGATATATCGAGATATATTTAAGTTTTGCTTTTGATTGATTGCAAAAAGCTTTCAAATTTTCTGTGGCATCTTCGATAAAATTTAAAATAATTGATAGAATTCTGTGCATTAACCGAATTACCTGATGTAAGGTACATTGTTAGCCACGTGGTATTTAGTTCCAGGATCGAATTCCTTTATATCTTCTTCTGAAGGAGGGCCTACACCTTGATAATACTTCCTGTAAATAGGTTAATGTTGTTTATATCTTACTTTATATCTTTCTGGGTATATGAAGCATAAAACCTTATTATTGTAAAATATATTACCTTAGTTCCCACCATCTTTTAGTCATATCGCTGGAAGATAATCTTCCTTCGAATACTTCGTATCTCCAAAGATCTATGAGAAGCGACCAGGGGAGGAAAACTACTTTGGCCAATGCTCGTTGCATTAATAAGTTCAATTCTTGTTCTGTACGGTCGATAGAAATCGTGAAATTGCTACTTAATTATTATAATTAATATAAATATTTTTCTAGTAATAATTTTTACCTTTGGATAACGTTGCTCCGTTCCATAGTCCAAAGTGCTTTAAGCACTTAGGGCTAAATGCCGAATAAACCATAGTTTCTCCTATAGCTTCGTGAAATGCCGAATTGGCTCCCGATCGAAAAATCATTGGTTGTATTCGATAGGACATGAAATATTCCACGTGCCCCATTTCGTGTATGATAGTTCTCAAATCCTTTTCCGTTATTTCCGCACATATCTTAATCCTGTGAAGCGTGGAAAGAAATTAATAATCGAATTCCAAATATCCAGATCTTTTATTTATATAGATCAGTGTTTCTTAATTACTAGATTTCTAACTTCCCCCTCTAGAACTGGCAAACTGTAGCTTACTTCAAGGTAATGTCACGCTATTTCAGTAGGTTACGCTAGAAGAAGGTTCAGAAGCACTGATCTAGATCATACTAGCAACTGAATTAGCTTACATAAAGGAGATATATTAAGTTTTAAATTAAGGAAATTAATAAATCGATTGTAATGTAAATAAGTAACAATAGTTTTACAGTTTTACATACCTAAAATCGTCGTTAATAGGAAAATCAAAAGCAGAACCGTGACAATCGATAGCTCTTTTATCCTGCGGTCTTACAAACATTGAATTCTTCCAGAATGATTTAGTCATGGGAAACATACCCATAGATGTATAAAATCGTTCTGAAATCTTTAGCATATCTTTAACTGTTAAGTTTCGTTTAAGCATAGATTCAGTGATGTCAGGAACTGTCACGTTAGGGTATGGAAGGACGAAATTTCCTAAAGATTCCCAATTATCTCCCCAGAGGCTTCCTACAAAAGAAAACTTTAGTGCTACAAGAATTTTAAGTTGTGTTTTATAATGTCGTACCTAATAGATGAACGGGTATGATGCCGTCGTTGTTAAAGTATTGTTTACCGTACACTTTCATCAATCGTCTTCTCACAAATGCGTGTATGTTGTAGTAGAAATCTGATACTTTACCCCATAATTGATGGGCAACCGCAATTAAATCGTCTATTCCCAATTCGGATCTCCATATCTCTCCAATATCGTGGTAATCTTTGATAGTTAAAATCATCCATTTTATCGGAAAATCATTGCTGTTACTTTTATGCAAATTAGTATAATTACCATTCTCCCTAGCTGCAGTGTTAAGCAATGATACTAATTGTAAAAATAGCGGTTTTATCCTGTTTCCCACGGTATATCTCCACTCACGCCATAACTTCTTTAAAACTGAAGGATTTTTCACTTTAGACATGGCAAATCCTACTTCTTCTTCTCCCAATAACTGCAAACGAAGTTGACTCAAATCCACTTGTCCTCTTGCATAAATGGCAGCCATTGAATTCCGCAATTCTGAAGTACGTCTATATGAAGAAAAGCTAAAAATCAGTATTTTTTTTAAGGGTTCAATGGGAAAATGGACAAAAGAGTTACAACAAATAGGCCGGATTTACACATAAGATACATCTTAAGACTTTACACACGAGGATCTAGGACCTCACACTTTTAAATTTATTATTTGTTGGATGAAAAAAAGGCCTCTTTACACGTTACATCTGAAGGCCTCAAGTTTAAATCCGGCACTGACAATATGATAAGTTAGTACGTACTTAGCCATTTCTGGTGATGAAAAAACGATCCCATTAGCCATTATTTTAATAATTCTTCTGTAAACTTTATTTGTAGGAATATATGGGAGATTTTTTGCCCATGACTTCCATTTGCTCATCCACTCGCTGAATAAAGTCTCGAAATTATCTTTTTCTTTACCATTAGCCACCGTCATGTTAACAGCATAATTCCATTCTAAAGTCTGCAGTAACCACATCATAAAACGATATTCAGATTCTAATTTTATCATGTTGCGTTCGATCATTCGTTCTATTTTTTCTGAAATATTAATAATTAAAATGAGAGAATTTCGGGAAAGAATCTCATCTTTTATGATTCGCTAACGCTACGACGCGACGCGACGTCGCGACAAGCAACGCGAGATGCTCTAGCGTGACGTTTACTAAAATTATTAGGAAAAAAACTGTATATATACTACTTAATTGTGTTAAAAACTAAACTAATGACACATTCAAAATAGTTTTTCAAGTCTAATTACAGTTTTTAACAACGGAGCGTCAACGCGACACGCAACGCGTCAACGCGACGTTTAATAAAATTATTTTTTAAAATAAACGTTTACAAACCATGATTAATGTTGCAATCAACGACTCGATGGTACATCACGAGTAGCATAAAAAAGCTTAAAAATCCCTAAAACAAAAGGGAAAAAAACATAGTTAAATCTTCTCATAAACTGTAATTAATAACATTAAACATAATTAAATTTGAAAGTCATTAATGCAAAAAATGCAATCATATACATTTATCAAAAGAGTAAACGTGTTCATTGTTCTCGTATATGCTCCATTAATACGTGAAATTAATTCATCTCACTTGAAACTGTTGTGTTTAAACGTAATAATGCTTTGTTACTAATTATATCTGGACTCCAACAATATCATTTTTCTGTGGATTAAATTAAAAACAAAAAGATTATAATTGGAATTATTCCAGGATTTATCAACGTTAATTATTATAAATATTAATGAAAAAAAAAACCAACAGATTTTTAGATAAAAGCATTCGTTAGCATTGACAAATTATTTACTCTAGGTGGCAGCATCTAAGTAAGCGAGCCAATTACAGAGCCCGTTTCATATGAAACGAACAATGCCATTGGCTTGTTTATTTAGTCGCTTGCCACCTAAGCGCCCCCTTTGAGGACGTAGAATTCCATATTAATTAAATTTGTCCAACATCTGATACTGACGTTTATTAGATGTCGAGTACGTGGAAAGCTGACATTGATTAGTTCAATATAAAGATAAATATTTTGGTTTAAAAAAATAATAAAAATTAACAGTTTATCGATTCGTTCTTTCTTACTTTTTATTAATAATCTTGTAAATTTTTTATTCTTATTTTTTATGTATTAAATTACATGCAGTTATGTAAAATATAGTCAAAGTACGTATGATTGCCCACTAAACACGTGAGGCCTCGGGTGTCACGTATCTAGTGGCCCTGGTCTCGGAGGGTCGCGAAACTGGAAAAAAAAAAGAAATTTCATAAATTCAATTCTATAATTCTATAGCTACAAATAGAGTTTATTAGTTTATGACGTAAAATTCATAGAGGAGGCCTCAATCTTCTGTGTCTGGAAGCCAGGAAGGTCCAAATTTACGCTGAGTATAAAGTCATACTAGTTGAAAATACAGTTTAAAACACACGTAACTGGCGGTAAATCGAGTGTAACGTTAAACTGAAGTTTTAAACTGTATTTTATCTCTCTTATTACGCAAAATCGTGCATTTAGTTAATTTAAAAATACCGAATAGTTCTCTATTTAATGTTTGAAATCTGCTCATAAGTATTTGTTGGCGCTTTACGAGGGTGGTGCTGTTTAGAAAAACGCTGTATACGGGTTTCGCTGCATATATTTTACAGGAAACACACACAACTAAATTTACAGATAAGCTAAGCTATAGTCTCAAGCTAATAGCTACATGTAATACTCTTTTAAATATATCTGTTAGTGGAAGGAAAGGGCCTCTTATAGGTTAACAAGTTTAGAGCCTCACTCTTTGAAATGTAATTACTGGAAGGTTATTAAAGTTTACGGCTTCAACAAATTTAAATTCATCCTTGAATATACAACGTTATGAAAAAGTAATTTAGAAATGTAAGNCATCATACACCTCTGAAAATGCGGAGAATGTCAGACTAGCCTTGCTGCACAGTCTTTGTCAATCTGCTCGGAAGCATTCTTCTGAACTTGGCATCAGTTATTGTTCAGTATGGTGTATTCTGCATTTAGATCTGTATTTCCACCCCTACAAATTGGCCGTTGTGCAACAGGTGAAGCCTGGGGATTACGCACAGAGCGATATTAGAAAGAGTGGATGCTGACTTTTAAAAATACCTCCAGAAATGCATCACTGATAACGGACACCATATGGGAGATGTTGTTTTTCCACACTTGATTCTGTAAAATGCTATTTCAATACAAACTCATATCTTCCAACAAATATCTTTTGTAGTAACAATTACAGAAGTTGTAAATTTTTAAAAAAGTCCGTCCTTTCTGCCCCACCCTATATTTAAATTTATTTCAAATTTTTAGTTCAAAATTATTTTAGGCTGAACAAACATAAGCTGAGATTTACAAATTACAAGTATAAATACTATAATGTGGATAAGTTGAGAATAGCTTCAAAAATAAATTTAAGCTTAATTTTGAATATTGATAAAAGTAAGTTAACTGTACGTAAATAATTTGATTCCTTCTTAATTCTAACTATAATTCTACTGAAACTAAATAAGTATAAATTCCTTTGTCTCCAAGTAGCCATAACGGCTCCTTTCCTAATCTCAGCTTTATAGTTTATTCCAGCATTAAGGAAGATCTTTAGAAATAAATTAAAAAGTTATATTGCCCTGATATTTTAATTTCATCCTTTCATTAATTTTTCTGAAAGGACTGTAACCTAACAATGTAAACAATTGCATATACAAAGATCAATACATAAAAATCTGTAACTAATTTTCCCACTTACAAAAAGATATTCAAAATATTTACAGTATTTTGTATTTATAAAAATATCATAAAACATAAATCCTTTGTAATACAAAATTTAACAATTCTTCAAAAATACATTATTAATACCATATTTAGAAAAGTTTTCTAAATATTATTGTTTTAATAATACAAAAGTGCAGTTAAAAATAAAATTCATTTTATAATAAAAAGTTTTGAAAGTTGTGTAACTTCAAAACACAAATTCAAATTTAATTTATGAATAATGATAAAAATTTTATATGTTTAAAACAATAATTGTTAAATTTTAAAAATAAATTTAGGAATAACATAATTTATAAATTTTGATGACAATTTTTCACAGAAATTTATAAAATTTCAATAAACAAAACAAAATCAATATTTTCATATATGCTAATAATATTTCATTAATAATAATAATGTTTTTGATGTACTAAAGTAAAATTATTATTAAAAAGAATACTGAAAAATTAAAGATAATTATGATGATTAAATTTACAAGTATGCAATATAATATACAAAAGTGGATACAATAAAGTATATGATGACCACCAACAGACCTCTGAGTAAGCATTTTCTACAGTTTTCCGACGCTCCACTTCTACATCACGTATTTTTTGGACACACTGTGAATAATAATAAATTTCTATCAGCTTGTTATATTAACTAAAGATTTACATTGTTTTAAAATATTTTTGGGTATACATTTTACTATATATTTGATTTGTATCATGAGAAAAAATAAATGAAACATTAAAATATTTGTTTTGCTGTTAATAGACATGCAAACTGCAATAAAAAGCAAACTACATTTCTATACTATATGGCTCAAATAATTAATTAAGATCATAAAAATTAAAAAATACTGCAGGAAATCAATATTTTTACAAATTTTAAATATAAGTGTAAAACACAAATTAAATTTGTTAAATATAAATTGGAAATCAAAACATTTGATAGTTTTACTTCTTTTAAATTAATTTGTTTCTTTCTTATCAAAATTATTTTTCAATAATTAATTTTTCTCATAATTCATAAATTAAAATCAACCTTTCCAGAGCTTGGTGGTTGAGAAGACAATAATACAGAGTAATTTCACAAGCTTTCCAATATGTAGTTGAGTATATGTGGTGTGTGTAAAAATTTCAGTGAATGTTAGAATAAAAACAACAAAACAAAAATTACTGTACATAGAATAGGATCTTCAAAATACTCTTTATGAGATAACACATTTGTGACAGCATTCATAAAGCTTCTGGAAACAGATGAAAAAGTCTTATTTGTGAATTGCTTTAAGAATTGCTCTCACACAGGCCTGATTTTCTGATATACCTGAGAATCTTTAATGATCTCAATGAGGTTATTAAAAGATCTCATTTTAACATCTCTACAAATCTCTCAAACAAAAAGTCTGCAGGTGCAAGATTGGGGAATACAATGAATAATCAAAATTTTCATACCATGCTGAGCTGAGAACTGACACAAGGACTGCATAATGTGATATCATATTGTTGTGCAGCAAAATCCACTTGCCAGTCTCATGAAACTCAGCTGTTCATGATGGATGTGCTTCAACAAATGTTTTAGAACTTCCATGTTGTGTCACTGTTACATTGTTCTTTGATATCACCTCTCACACAGACTGTGCTCAAACGACTGTGGCAGAAGCCCATTTGAAACCATGCATATTCCACATTTTAGGAAGCATTTCGAGACGTCACTGGATGTCTGCACACATTTTCAAACTTGTCGCACGTATTGCATTCAAGATATCCTAACATTCACTAAACTTTTGAGACACACCATGAATATACAATCAAACTTCCAATAATATCTGCCTCTAATGGCAATACTATTTTTTCAGATACATTTTCTTTTGAACAAAAAAGTGATCAACATACTGTTCAACCCTTTACTAACACCGAAAGTTTACTACACTTACAATCAAAAATCGAACCTGCTACCAGCGTGTGTCCTATAAAAGATTGTCCCACAAACGTTTTCGAACTTTATGAAGTTCTTCTTCAGGTGGAAATGGAATACTTGAAAAAAAATAGAACAGGAGATTTCAAATAGAAAAATTCACCAAATTCCACTCTGACAGACATGTGCCATTGTGCACAGGTGTCAATTATTACCGATACGTGTCTAAGAGGACAATCTTTTATATGACACACGCCGGTAACAGGTTTGATTTTTGATTGTAAGTGATCAACATAACTTCCAAACAATAATCACTCCTAACAATGGCTCCAGCCACTAAAAGTCCTATTTTTAACCTCTCAACACTGCCCTGAAAATGACTTTCAGAAAATAATAATGCACTGGACAAAATTAAACATTATCAATAAGTTATACTTTGGATAGTTTGGTTGACTACTGGTTTCTTGTATGGTTTAATAAACTGAACAGTAAATGTAAAAAGTAAATTTTTCTTAAAATCATCAAATAAATATTCAAATATTTGAGATTTGGTTGATATTTAAATTTAAGAAAAGTGATATTCACTCATTTTGACTCTCAACTTTTAAAATGATCAGTTTTTTGAAAAACACTCAATAAACGTTTATTACTTTTTAATAGAGAATCCAAAAATATAAAAAATTAGGGGTTGCATTTGAAATTTCAAAGTTGGCATTCAAACCCCACAAAGAATGGGGATGACAAGAATTAAAAAGGTCCTTCAGAAATATTAAACTTTTATTCTTTTCTATTTTTTTTTTTATTAGAAGCACACTTAATGAGTTATTTACTTGTAAAACCAACGAAACACACTGTATAATATTTTGAAATGAGATTAACAAGATAAAACTTAAATATTGAAAAATGTAAAACTGTATCAAACTACATAAATTGAAAGCATCAAGTATAAAGAACCACTAACTCGATTATTTGATAAATTCCAAACAAAATGTCAGTTTGTATCAGGCTAGTATTATGGCCAGTTTGTATCAGTTTGTATTATGGCTACTATTAACAATTAAATACTGAATAATTTTGTCTAGAGGTAGGCAATTATGCTACTATCTTTTGATAAATTTAATAATTATAAATAAATTAGTAATTAATATTTAATTTAGAAAGTTCTGGAAGAAAAGGATTGCCTGTAGCACAATTCAAATCTGCAACATCCACATAACTGATAACACATCTGCACAGTTTATAGGTGTTGTGGGTTCAAGTCTACAAATTAATTTATTTATAATTATTAAATTTATCAAGTAATATGAGTAAAACTGCCTACCTCTAGGCTAAATTACTTAGTTTTTTAATTATTAATAGCAGCCATATCCTAGTTCGATATAATCTGGCAGTTTGTTTGGCATTTAAAAGCATCAAATAGAAAAAAAGTATTTATCTTGAAAATTTAACAGATTCATGTGAATTGTAAGATAGAATATTTTTCATTTTAAGAAAGACATAAATTAACAAAACTTTAAATTTTAATTTCTATTTTACGAGTATGGAATAAATATTGTGGAAGTATGGAATAAATACTATGGCAAATACAACAAAAAGTTATTTTACTTTATTTTGAAATATTTATTTTAGTAATTTATATAACAACAAACTAACAAAAGTAAATAATTGTTAAAAATCACTGTTTTTCACATTATTAATATTTTCTCAATAATTTAATTATTAAAAAAATGTATAAACAAAATTTAATCAAATTTTACCATAAACAATACTTATATGGTAATCATAAATTATTTGAAAATAATTCAAATACAAAGGTTAGCTAAATAAATAAGTTGAATAAGTTAACTGAAATATTAAAAAAAATGATGATAATTTATAAACTCAATACAAAAATTTAAATTGTTGAATAAATATATGTCTTAAATATAAATATGTCCATATTCATATATGAAGAACACAATATACATGAATCTTAAGTTAACAATCAGTATATAAATATACATAAATGTGATACATAAAACTGAATATGTTAAAAATATATTAACAAATTTATTTTGGGAATTTTTAAAATTATTTTTAAGAAAATTTAACTTACTTCTTCATGAATTTGTTTCTGTTTTATCTCATAGTTTTGTTTTAGTTCTGGAATTTTACTTGAAAATCTGAGAAAAAAATATATACTATGATTAAATTTATATATATATATATAAAACACCTAACATTTAACAGATAAAGTTTTAAAACAAATTTTTATAGTTTTTCATAGTTTTTGAAAAAATTTATTAATATGAATACCTATCTTTTTTGTCTTAAAATTATTTTTTTAACAGATAGTTTATTAAAATGGTTAAGAATCAAATTAATTATGCTTAATTACTGGAAGCATCATTTTTTCAGATGTTAAGTTAAAAATCTTACATAAGAATAATTTTTTATCAAAAGAATTGGAATAGTTTATGATTTTAATTTCAATAATGTCAGAAATTCAGTTATTTTAAAATAAAAAAAACACTTATTCAATTAAAAAAAGAAAAATTCTATCTTAAGTTTTTCAACAATTTATTTAATAAATTGACTGATTAACAAAGCAACTCAATTATTCAGTAATTATGTGAAATGCATATAGATTTTGATGATAGTGAGTTGTGCTGACCAAAGGCAAAAGGATCTATCTCCAAAAAAACTTGAAAATCAAGTTGTGTACTGTCATCATACCTAATTAGTATCCTTTTATTGATACAACCCAATATTCTGTGTAAAGAAATGTTCATAATAATTACAGAATGTTTTTCATGCTAGATATTAGACAGTATTGATAAAGGATGCTAATTAGGTATGGTAATTAGGTAAAGGATGCTAATTAGGTATTTGATTTTCAAGTATTTTGGAGATAGAACCTTTTGCTCTGCACAACCCAGATATAGAATGTGATATAACTTTTTCTTTGTATCGATAACATAATAAAAATATAAATTACCTCTCAAGAGTTTTACTATCAATAATATATTTTGATAATTTCTTTTTATCCAGCTTGTTTTCCCAGAAGAATCTTTTTGCTGATTTTTGATGATCATTACTGAAGAAGAAAAAGAATTATTACTACTAGTTCTAACCAAATGTTTAAGACATTACAACTTATCACATATATTTAAGAAAAACTTGGGTCTTTTATATAAATCTAAAATATTTTTATAGCTCAAAATTAATTCAATTCACAGATTCATTCTTTGAATTCAGTTATATCTTTATAAACTTAAAAAAATAAAAATAAACATTCTTCTATAGCCTGAAGTGAAAAAGTAATGACAGGTATGACAGTTATGCTTAAATGTTATATTTATTTATATAATTTTGTGTAAAATTATCACATATTTATTTTTTATAAGTGTTTTCATTTTTACAATTTATATTTGTAAAGTTTAATGCCTTCTAAAGTTCAAATGTTATTCCTTTTAAATAACAAAATTTAAAATGTAAATAATTCCAATTACACAACTGTATAATTTAGTATTCTATTTCGTGTACTGACACCAGACTAAAATAATCTAAAATATGTTTCTAAAATAATAATTATTTTGGTTTCCTGAACTTAGCAGTTACATTCAAAATATTTGAATATGGTAGCCAAAGTTTACACAATTCTTTAATCAATATTTAGTAAGTTTAGTAAGTATTCAATTTAATATAACTTAAATTTATTTAGTTTTTCAGATAGCAATTATGATAGTAAGTAATCCAAGTTTTCCAACTAACATGCTATTACATAGATTTCTTGAGATAATGTTTAATACAGCTATTTTTACAATATTAATGGCATTATTTGGCTATTCAACAGATGTAACATTACCTACTTAATCATTCAGATTTTATAAAAAAATTTTGTGATTCATACAATTAAAATTAAAACTTTATGAGATCCTGCAATAACCTCTGAGAATAGGGTAGCATTACAACTAAAGAATATCACTTTACTTATCAACCCAACAATAATTATCTAATAAACATGTACACATGGAATATATTACCATATGAAACTCAACTGTTTATCATTTGAATATATAAAGTTATTTGGGACTAGATGGAAAAGGACTGGTCAAGATAGTTGGATGTGCTAATGTAAAAAAACTGGATGAACCAGAGTGGGAAGTTTGGAGTCTATTGACAGAGAAAAAGATCAAGAAATTCATCATTTGGGTTTAGACAGAGAACAGGAGAAAAGGAATTGCTTGGCATCAGTGCTTGGACTAACTGAAAGGAACCAAACTATTCTGTAAGTCAGAAGAAAGTCAACTGCCAACAATGTGATCATCAGCATTAGAACCTAATAATATCCAATAATTTTCGAGGTATCTATGTAAATGTCTCTCTCTCTCTACAAAATTACAATATAGCAACAACCTTGTGTAGTTATGTGCTCTAATAAATGAACCTTTTCTTGTTAATTTATTAACCACTGCTTCATCCAAGAACACCTGACATAACAAAACAAACATGGAACCTCATATCTTTATATAAAATAATAAACTATCCACAATAAAACAGCTTTACATAAATGGCAACCACTTTTACATTAACAAAGTTAAACTCTGTCAACTGTAGGTTTCTAGAAATAATCATTATCTGTAATTTTATTTCACCATGAGACAATTTTTTTACTTCAAAGTTTTTGATATTTATCAGATGTTTATGATGAGAAACAACAGTGAAATGGCATTAAAAATTCATATACTTTTAGTAAAATTGTTAATAGTTTCAATGACTAACAGTCATAATTGTCAGGCAATAATCAAACAATATTTAAATTTTAGAATAAAACAAATTTTTTTTTACATTTGTAAAATGAATTCTTTAAAAGTATAAAAGCACATGGCTAAGATAACAAAGATTAGTAAAATTAAAGCAAGATATAAATAAACAAAAACATACATGTAAGATTTACATGAAAATTATTGAGAAAAATAAAAATAAATCCCTAAGTATAAAATTTTGTGTGGGCATCTACAGGCCGAATTGTTTAAACAACACTATACACAATTGTGGAATATCGACTGTGCGAGATTGCACGGTGATAAAGGTAAGGTATATAGCTTTTCCAAATGAACAAAGTTCTTTTTTCATAACACTGCCTCATTAACTTAACTTGAGCCCAAAGGGACTTATAGCCATGCTCTAGTATTCTTTTAGAGAGCTCTGTTGCCAGTCTATTGTTTGCAATGTCATCTTTCTGCTCCCTGATAGAAACTTGCAATATTCTGGATGTGGCCCAACATACAATGTCATAGATCCTGTTAATTTAAAGAGTGCTGTAACAGAATCGCATAAACCCGATTTTTCGTATAGAGTAACATTGTCCCAGTCATAGCACAATAACCTACATAAAGATGATTGGGGAACAATTGATAAAAGAAGCCATAAGTTCTAAAGATATGAGCTATGTGTAAAGGTAAAGAGCCAACATAAGGAATTGCGGAATGTGCAATTTGGTGCTCATGTTTATTATGAAGTAATGTCTGTGAAAATAACCTACTAATGCCATTAACAAGGTAATTAAACTTGGATGGAGATAATCTGCTACACACAGCACAGTAGAAGATTTATTTTTATTTTTCTCGATAATTTTCATGTAAACCTTACTATTTGTGTTTATTCATATCTTGCTTTAATTTTACAAATGTTTATTATCTTAGCCATGTGCTTTTAAACTTTTAAAACAACTGTTTTACATTTTGTTCTATTCTAAAATTTAAATATTACATTCGATTATTGCATGAGGGTGATGACTGTAAGTCATTGAAAGTACTAACAATTTTATTAAAAGTATGTGAATTTTAATGTCAATTTAAAGTTGTTTCTCATCATTATCATTCTGTGTAAAGTGTGGGTTATACCTTGAGAAAAAGGATAAATACCTTCTTGTAAAGATACTAGAAAATATATCAATGATTCACAAAAACCTTTGAATATCCAGTAAAGCTATTTAATTGAAATAACAAATGTTTTCGACCTTAATACTCAGTCTTCATCAGGTTTTATAAATGCTGAGAGAACAGTTTGAAGAACAGTTCTGTGCAACAATTTAAAATATTAGAACGTTGTGCATATGCATTGCCATGGATGCATATGTGTGGGCAGTGGTGATATTCGAAATATTTAACAAAGGGTTCGCTAACAGAAAATTTTTCCTTAACAATTTTTTTTCGCTCATATGGTGCATTAGCAACATTAGCACAAAAACTGACCTTAAGATACCCATATAAATAAAAAAGACGCATTCGCAAAATTAAGTCAGTTAAAATTTAACATTTTTTATGCCAGCACTATATATATATATATTTTATAAATAATAAAAAAGTGTGTTCAAAATGGTTTATTTTGTACATATTTTATTATGACACGTGTTCCGCAGCCATCTTGTATTTTCTCACGCACGTGGGATTGTGGGATCTCTCTTATGCTGGATCTAATTTCAACAACTCTCGAGTCGACTGCGATTGAACCTTGTTTCAGTTGAGATTGAAATGGTCAAGGAAGGTCGCACCAAGGCGAACGGGGTATAAGGCTCTAGTTTAGTAGTGTTATAGAGTATAATATGTATATTTTAATATATTTTTTAAAAGATACAAAACCACTGAGAAATGTTACGTGTGTTTAACAAGGTTTGGAAAACTTTGAAAATGTTAACAACGGGTTCAGCCGAACCTGTGCGAACCCACTGAATATCACCACTGCGTGTGGTTATTTTGTCAATTAGTACCAGACGTTTATTATATCACAGATAAGTGTCAGCATGAAATCTATTTTAAAGCAGTTTCCAATCAGCACAATTATTTTATAGATTTAACCTTTTATCCTAGATTTAAAAAGTTTTATCTTAAATTATTAGTACTTGTGATAGCAATGTCAATTACTCATTAGCATAATAGTACTTATAATGCTATTATACTAATGAATAGTGGCCTATTCATCAATAAAATAGCATATGATAGCATCATTGTCAAATGCATAAATAGCTATTCCTAACAAAACAGCATCATCAAGAATCATCTATCTGTAGATATCAGAATATCTACAGATAGAAATATTACAAAATTCAAACTATAGAGAATGACAAGGTCCTCTTCATTTTCCAAATTTTAATTTTTCTATATGCTATTCTTGTAAAGTAACATAAAAATGTAGCTTGGACATCACTTCATAGTTAGTATTATTTATTTGCTTGTACAAATTGACCCAAATGTCAGGTAACTTGAGAGTAGGGGAGTTGCACAGGAACAATAATGTGGTGAAGAGTGACTCCCAAATGAACACTAGCACTTTCACTGCAGCTCCTAAGCAATACGGAGCAGTCCCAAAGCAGGGTGTGGTGATGCTGTAAGACGAACTTGGATAATTCAGTGTCACATCTTCCCACCACCACAGAATGTTGATGCTCATCTAATTGACAAGACAGCTATTCTTCCAAGAAAACATTGGGAGTTATTAAACAAGTCCTTGTTAGCTACTTTGGGTCTTCAAATTTCCTCTTTCACAGACACAAAATGAATTGCTAAATGTTGTTATGTGAAATCTTGTCTATCGAATTGCAATATTTTCTAAATCAAAAATCCAGGATATAACATCATGCATAAGGATTTTATGACCACTTACAGAAGTTATATATGTCTATATATTAAACATTAATATATATCACATGCAGTATATAATTAAACGTAATGTCTTTCTCATGGTATAAATCTGAAATAATAATAATAATAATTATACAAAAAGCAAACAAACCTTGCTAAGTGATTTATCATTCCAAAATGAGAGATTGTGACTTCATCCTCCACATAATGTTTAATAATTTCTTTTTCACAGAAATAACACCATATTCTTATATTTTCTTCCCAATGTTTCTCACGAATTTCGGGCTGGGTTAATATCTTTTTCATTTCAGAAATCTACAGCGTAATTAAAACGATTAAATATTTAATTTTCAATGCAGAAACTATTGCAATTGTAAATTACCTTTTCGGAGAAACGACGTAATAATTTATTTAAAACTTCTCGATGATATTTTTTATACACGTGTTGTTTTCCATCTTGATGATTTCGTTTGCAAATATTACACAAACAAAACTGTACGAATCCGGCCGCCATTTTGCATTACATTAAGTGTTGCCAACTCATAATAACTTGTGTGGTCGAGATTATGGCTAGCTTCTCTTAATCTCTTAAATCAGGAGTGTCCAACCTTTTTGTTTCTCTGAACCATATTGACACAAGTATATATAATGTACTGTACTTGTGGCTCAATCATGTCTAGATTATAGTAATAAGTATTAAAACTTTATCACGAAAAATGATATTTTAAAAAATTACTTCTACAGACACTTTCAATTTTTACTTAGATAAATTCACTTATTATAAATGAAACAAACAAAAATTTTTTTGAAAAACACAAATATTTGTTTTATTTGGGTTTTTAATTAATAAAAAATGTCGAAACACGATTTTAAAGCGTATTTTTATTCGACTAATAGATTTATAAATAATATGTAGCCCAAAAACTAGCCAATGCGCAAAATGATATATTTTACGCCAAACTAAAAAAAAAGGATGGCAAATTTGGCGCAAAGTATCGCTGGAAGGAATACTAAATAAAGCTGGAGTTGTGACTCAAAGGATTATAGATCCAAATTCGAGGAAAGGAGAGAAAGGCCAAAAGATAAAAAGTAGTGAGAAAGGTTGAAATTTAAGGGTCAATATTTGCATAACAAAAGGGTCTATTTAACCTTTCTTAATGTTGGCCGGATGGCCGAGCGGTCAAGGTAGCAGCCTTACCGCCCTGGGTGTCCTGGGCTCGCATCCGTACGGGTCGAACCCAGGAATTTTTTGGAGTGGTCCGTTCGGATATGTCTGTCCCCGCCCCTCACCACCTGGCAGCCCCATTGTGGGCCCGGCCGAACCCATAATGGGCTTGCAATAATAGGTCCTCTTAGTGCCCACAGGGCGGAAAGAGTTTTAAAAAAAAGAAACCTTTCTTACTACTTTCTACCTTTTGGCCTTTCCTCGAATTTGGATCTATAATCCTTTGAGTCACAACTCCAGCTTTACATATTTAGTATTCCTCCTCATTCAAACATTTCCAAGTATTTGAAAATATTTCCTTTCCACTCAACGACTTCCTTTTGAAATGTATTATTATGATAGTGGCAGGAACATTAGAAGACGTTTTACCATATTTTGCATACTGTATTTTGTTGTGGGGGCAGTATCCTCAAAAGGAAGGTCGTCTCCGTATCTTTGTAAATTTTGATGGACTGCTGATGGTGAAAAACGACGGAAAAACAACAAAGGCAAAGATTTACATTGTGAAAAAGTTGTATTTATATTTTATTGTATATTAAATGTAAATAACCTTCGGCCATGTTTTTTTTACTATTTTTATCCGTTTTGTTTACACGTTTATTGGGTCTTATGCAGCACCGCGGGTTGGACACCACTGTCTTAAATGTTCTAGAAATCCTCTGTATCTCCCCATTTATAGCTCAGAATGGCATGTTCTTTTCCATGCTATATTTGCGAATATCCCTGAAGTTTTTCAAAAATTGATTTACCATTTATATCTGTTCTAAGCTTTCTTGCAAAAACTATCTTTCAACAAGTCGTTCACCACTTGAAAACCTCACGTTTATTAAAGATGTTTATACTTTTTTATTTAAGTTTATTCGTCAATTTTAGTTGTACAGTACTTCCACAATCGGCCGGATAGCCGAGCGATTAAGGCGCAGCCAATCACTGGAGGATCCGAGAACGAATTCGAACGGGTCATAAAAATCTCGAAAATTTCTGGGGTTTTTCAACTCTTTCTGCCCTGTGGGAACTAAAAGGGCCTCTTTTTAGAAAGCCCATTATGGATTCGGCCAGGCCCACGATGGGGCGGCTGGGTGGTGAGGGACGATTTTCCATCCAAGTTTGCTATTTTATGAAACAGTTTGGAATTTGATATACCTGCTTATAATTCCAAATAGAACGTATTGAATATATGTAATAGGAATATTCTATTGTTTAAAAACTGCAAAATGTAGAGTTAGCCGTATATGGTTTTATGCATACGAAATTAAATTAATAATTCCACATTCCGTGTCAAAAGAGATGGATCTGTCTCCTTGCTTCATGAAGCGTATTCGCCACACAGTATATTTAACACGGAACACAATTCACTGCATGCAGTTATCGCACATGTGAAATTATATATTATAAGACAATTAAATTAGGAACATTACCTTGCTAAGAGGTCCTTCAGGTAGACCGTAACCAAAAGTCACAGGAGTTGATATCTGGTAATTGTGGTGGCCATAATGTTGGAAATGTTCAGCTAATCACTCTCTCATGCGGAAAGTGTTGTTGTGCAGTAAGGCTTGCACATTATAGCCGATATGTAGGGTGCACCATAGTGCATAAAAATTGTAGTGTTAAGACGATTTCTTTGCTGCAGTGCTTGAATGACGAAGTTTCGGATCATATCTCCGTATCTAATGTGGTTAACAAAATATGCCATTAGTCTAGATTCTAAGTTTATTTTATTTTATTTTCGCTTTTAGAAGTATAGACCAATGGCAAATAACGTTGTAAAACCACATCACACCATGCCGTTGCCTTTGGTAAGTGCAATGAAATTTATTGGTGAACGTGTGGATTTTCTTGTTTGGATAAAAGTGAAAAATTTTTTAGGATTTTTCCACGTGGACTACAGCTGCCATAAGGATTTTTCATTCCTTACTCCACTGCAGAAGCAACATCTTCCGTTTTCAGATGTCCAATCGGTTTGCAACCTCCTCCTGGTTTCCAGTTTCCTCAAAACACAAGATCATTTTTCTAACATTTCTAATAGTTAGATGACCGTTTTACAAACCTTTTAACCCGAATTGGCATTAATATTTCATTGATAAAAGAGTTTCATTTATTAATTACTATGATCGCGTTTCTTTTATTTCAGCTATCAATCTTTTTGATTATAAAATAAATAATAAAATAAATCAATTAACTATTTGAGCTCATCATGATCTACGTTCTAAAAACAATTTTCTTGGGATGAAACTGTTCTCTTAAATTGCAGTTTCTGAAATTTTAATACTTTAATAAAATAAAACCTAAACAAAAGATAACTTTATGTAATAAAAAAGTAAAGTAAATTAAAATTTAGTTTAAAATGAAACATTAAAGAATATAAAATATTAAATTAAGTAACTTATAAAAGATTTGCAGAGACCGGCTTATCATCAGCTTTAAAAGATTTTAATTTAATAATTCCAATTGTTTTCTTTGACACAAGTAATGGATATAATAATATTTTTCAAATATGGATGAATTATAAATATAAATCATATAAAAGAAAATATTAAGCAACGAGAAATCTTCAAAACATACTCCATTAAGGAGAACATTGATGTTATTTTATCTACGTGATGATGAATATATCCTATAAAAATGTTAAATTAAGTTTAAAATATGCCTACATTTTCTCTGTTTACTTTACTTTTATTGAGGATAATTTAAAACATGATATACGAGGTGATAGTTATTATTGAAAAAGTCTTTTTCACTTATGTTTACAGATAGATCATTTATATGTAGATCATGCTTCTTTGTACAAGTCGATATAAAAACCTTCTTTGTACAAAATTTTAAATAACATATGTTTTCTATCTATAATAGATACATATTTACAATCAATTAACCATAAAAATTTATTATACATTTCTTTTCAACACAAATGCCATTCATATAGGCCTATATATTAATACTATGCTGAAAACTATTGATATTATACGAAAGATTAATTCAAAAGAGGCAAAAAATTACTTTAATGAACCTATCACACAGGAATTTCAGGCAAATGATAAAAAACATACAAGAATAGATAAGCATTTCAGGTGTTTCTACATCTCATTAATCCTTTCTTTTATAAATATCTATAACATAAATTAATGCATATACAAGCAAACGAAAATCGTAAAATAATGACTTTATTTTACGATTTTCAAGTTCCTGTATGATAAGTTCTTTAAAGCAATTTTGTACTTGATTTAAATTATAAAGAAAATAAAAAGACGAAGCTACAGTATATAGATAGCAAAGAAAAACTAAATTTCAAATATTAATTAGAAAATTTTATTTAAATAATCACCAGACAACTTCATATGATGAATATTCTTTCATTATCATAAACAATAAATCTATACAATATAAACAAACAGAGAATTAGAGACGTATCAAAGTAAAGTAAGGGGGTTTGTGCATAAAATTACTTTTATAAGTAGCCTAGACGTAATAAGACTTAAACACGTAAAGGATATTGTATTTTTATCTTTATTCAATTAATATTTATATAATTAGAATTACATGAAGTACTTATTTTAAGTTTTTTTAAGGGTCATCTCTCCCCCCTCTGACTCATGAATACACAAATAATAAAGTGTAATTTTTATATTCCTCACTGTACATTAAGATCTTATTAGATATAAAATACGTTTTAAATTATTTTATCTTTAATTTTGATTAATTTTAAAACATAAAAATGTTATTATACATAAAGAGAGAGATGAAAATCTATACATACATACATTTAGTTTTCAAACTATTCGTTTTAAAATTAGATTTTTATCGATAAACGAAGATATAATACATTTATCAAACATTCATCAATCATTATTTTTAATATGGAGTTTAATAATTTTTACTGCATGGTTCATTTCATAATTTGATTCAACGTCAAAGATGATATATGGTGTTGCTGGTAGTAAACTTATATACCAGTATATCGGAATTTTTTTTTTCTTTTTAAATTTTAAGTAAATTTAACAAAAATATAAACATTTTTATAACGGTTACGTATTGACTTTTTAACGGCATAATTATTAATTAATGAAATTTAATTACATTTAATAAAATTGATCATAAAAGTTCAAAATTTTGCTTACAGATGGCGCTTTGATGTTCACAAACACCGACGCCATAAGTATTGTAGTACAGTATTAATTGTTAGTGTAGTTATAAACATATTGTACAGGTTTATAAATAGTTTACGTTGGAAACGTTAATACCGAAAAATTAAAATTGTAGATATTACTCTATTACTGATAATAATAATAAATAATAATAATAATAATAATAAAAATTCAGTGATTCCAAATTTTATCACTTGATAAGCCATAAAATCTTTTACAAAAGCGAATTTTTATGAAATTTTCTAGATATATCTTATCAGTAAAAAAAGCAAAAAACTTTGTCGAAAAAGAGTGGAAAAGAATTATCTCGCAGACCGAAATAGAAAGAATTGATGACATTTTATCTTTTTCAAGTTTGAGAGATAAAATTATCATGTCGCTAGTTAACAGAGAATAGAAAAATAAAAAATAAAAAAAACGAAAGGAAAAAAAAAAGATAATGCGATGTTTCTATCTAGCTTTTTACTACAATGTTTCTATTAGTTTAATAGAATTATCTCACGGCACATTTCTTACAACTCCTTTCATTCTCTACTCTTCCATTTACAGGTATTGATATTGATAAGATCTGACAATTTTTATGACTCTATTCCAATGATTTTAACAAGAACATAATCATAACAAATAATTATATCAATTTTTAAATGATTTTCTTATTATTTCTTAAGTAAAAATGAAACTAAACTCATTCAACAAGCAGTAATACAGTGTAGTATATTGGAAATTACTTTCTTCCCATTGAAAAAAAAAAGAAGAAAGAATGGCAAAGAATGCTTTTCTCTTAGAAGCCATACCATTTGTTCTGTGTGCCAATAAAATTCTGTTAATATTGATTCCTGATAAATGCAGCAAAGGCGGACATTAAACTGTCAGAAGCATTTGGACGCAGATCAGCCACTAATCGCAATGACGTGTACCAAAGGTACTTTTTTAAAATATTTTAACTAAAGAGTAATGTTATTTTAAGTCTTTTTTCTTATTTTGTATATAAAGAAATTTCTTATTTGGCTTATCATTTCAAATTTAATATTTTTAAGTCAAAAATATACGCTTATTTTACTACCAGTTTTATAAACTCTAAGAAGAAAAATAGGTCAAGTAAAAGATAATAAATACTTTACAGATAAACTATATTGAAAAATTCTTATATTTAATATAATTTACTTCCNAAAGAATTATCTCGCAGACCGAAATAGAAAGAATTGATGACATTTTATCTTTTTCAAGTTTGAGAGATAAAATTATCATGTCGCTAGTTAACAGAGAATAGAAAAATAAAAAATAAAAAAAACGAAAGGAAAAAAAAAAGATAATGCGATGTTTCTATCTAGCTTTTTACTACAATGTTTCTATTAGTTTAATAGAATTATCTCACGGCACATTTCTTACAACTCCTTTCATTCTCTACTCTTCCATTTACAGGTATTGATATTGATAAGATCTGACAATTTTTATGACTCTATTCCAATGATTTTAACAAGAACATAATCATAACAAATAATTATATCAATTTTTAAATGATTTTCTTATTATTTCTTAAGTAAAAATGAAACTAAACTCATTCAACAAGCAGTAATACAGTGTAGTATATTGGAAATTACTTTCTTCCCATTGAAAAAGAAAGAAGAAAGAATGGCAAAGAATGCTTTTCTCTTAGTAGCCATACCATTTGTTCTGTGTGCCAATAAAATTCTGTTAATATTGATTCCTGATAAATGCAGCAAAGGCGGACATTAAACTGTCAGAAGCATTTGGACGCAGATCAGCCACTAATCGCAATGACGTGTACCAAAGGTACTTTTTTAAAATATTTTAACTAAAGAGTAATGTTATTTTAAGTCTTTTTTCTTATTTTGTATATAAAGAAATTTCTTATTTGGCTTATCATTTCAAATTTAATATTTTTAAGTCAAAAATATACGCTTATTTTACTACCAGTTTTATAAACTCTAAGAAGAAAAATAGGTCAAGTAAAAGATAATAAATACTTTACAGATAAACTATATTGAAAAATTCTTATATTTAATATAATATACTTGTTTTATGAATATTCAAAAAGACTTAATTAATAATTAATTTATATTTTATTATTTCTTTTAGCAGCATAATTTATTAAAAGTATCTTGAATTTATAATTTTATTTATTAAGAAACTCAATGGAAATTGAATAGAAATACTTCTTCAAACAATTGCTAAACCCAAAAGATCGTTTGTTAGGAAACAGTTTACGAGCAGACATGCTAATAAAACTGTAGATTATAATGTTATTAATATCTTAAATATTAATTTTAAGTTACAATAAGATTTAAATATTAAACTATTCTAATGAATTTTATATCAAGCAAAGAAAAATTATGGTTTATTTTATAGATATTATCTTCTATATTAAGAAAGTTTTTATTAATGTAAGAAGTTCTTGAAATACTCTGGTTAAGACAATTTAGGAAAGAGAGTTACATAGAAAATCATTTACGATGAATAATTCTGAATCCTAGATCTTATTGTTACATAAAATACAGTAATATATGTAAAATAATATTCATTTGAGCCTAATTGCTGTCATATTTATATTTATTGCTCTAACTTACATATTTTTTGCCAAAGTCACGTATTCCCTTAATTATTTTGACCAGTGTTTATTATAGTAAGTTTCTATTGCTAGAGTATGGCGAAGTAATTTTAAAAATTAAATTTTGTTAAATTAATTTTTTTAAAAGAAAAAATTATTTGAATCAGTTTGAATTTATTATTTATTTTTCATTATTTTATCTCGTTTTTTTTATCAATTTTCTTGTAACTTAACAAATTTAAATCATTATTGTTGTTATTATTTTATTTAGAAACATTTGAATTATTCAAATTTCGATTTTATAAATTTTTATAAAGCAGTAATAAAATCAAATCATATTTTTAAAATTCCTAATATATAATTATTAAAAGGCTTTATATAGGGGAGATCGGGGCAACTTCGGCATGCGGGGCAAGTTTGTCAAGCGCTTTTTTTAAAAAACAAATTAAAAGGAGACTTTGGTTATAGGTTAGGCAGTTGAGTTTTATTGGTGGCTTGTTGAGTGTAGTGTTTTTATTGTTCTCCAACAAGCGTAGTTGAATTATCAAGCAAATTTTCATTTTCGTTCAATTCCATATAATATTTTTTTTCCATTTATATTGAATTGGCAGGTTTTGTTATAATTCCATGATAACGAAAGTTACTTTTCCTGTTAGAAGGATGTAACTTCAACTTATTCACGTGGCCAGATCGTGGCTTGGCATTCTGTTCTCAGGGTTGTACTTAATGTTTCGAAATCATGACTAGCGGGGTAAGATCGGCAACATAAAGCCACATTAGAAGCAAAGGATAAAAATCAAACAGATGATAAATGAAAACATGTTTGCATTTGTTATTCATGTATATATGTCTTTGAACTTGCATTTCGTTGTAATAATATTAAATGGGTGTTGGATTTGTATTTCTTTGTTTTAATAGTGAATTCCAACTTATACATTGTTAATAACATAATTTTATATACGTGCCTATCTTGCCCCATTACTGTTGCCCCTATACCAGGGGCAACTTTAATAAAAATAATTAAAATAATTACAACTTTACAAAAAGAGAGAAGTTGCCGATCTTGCCCCTATACCCGGGGCAACTTCGTCAATTTCTCTCTTCTTGTAAAGTTGTAATTATTTTAATTATTTTTATTTCCAAACTGATTTTAACCAGTTCTATAGTAAGGTAACATTCCAATAGACAATATGCAAAGCTTTTTTTTCAGTTTACAGCAGTATTTATTACACAAAATTTAAGTAAAGCTTAACATGCCGATCTTGCCCCGATCTCCCCTATATTTTAATATTATTAATGTTTTAATATGTAGAAATAAAATTAATATTAACAATTAAAAAGTTTTAAAATCAAAATACTGACTTATAGAATTCATTTAAAATTCTCAATGTAAATATAATAATTTTAAAATTGTATTCTTCATTATTTAAAGGAATCTGCACTTAATTTAACTATTTATTTATTTATTTTATAAAATAGTTAATACCCAAGATAAATGATTATTTCTTCTCATAATTATAATAATAAACCATCAAAAATAAGGTAAAAACACGCATAAAAACAGTAAAAATGTTACTAAATTTTCTATATTTTACGTGTATTAAGCAAAACTAATATATATGTAGCTTATATATAGTTATATACAATATAATTTATTATTATTGATAATTTCAATTTAAATATACATAATTTTGGAACAAAATCTAATTTTAGCCAATTATTAATGCAATAAATTGTAAAATATTAATGAATTTTATGTGTAAAGCTTCAATAAGATCATATGTCACGTCATTTGCTCAATATCAAAATATATTAATTTAAAATATTGCATTTTTTTTTCTCGACTTCAATTTCTCTTATTGTTTTTATTTCATTTCTTTTCATATTTTCTTCCCTTTTAGATAAACTAATTGAAAGTATATTTGCATTTAAACTAGACTTAATCATTAATAGTTCATTTTAACTCAATGAAAACTTATGAAATTCGATAAATTATATTTCGAAATCTTGTTATTATATAATTTTGAAATAATAAAAATTTAATTAATAAATTTCTAGAATAAAAATAATTATAGAAAGTCTATATTTAACATAGTAAAAACTTAGTTTACTTACAATTTATGCGATTGAACAAGTTTATATTTACAGAAAATTTTACCAATTTTTTTTTTCTGGATTCGAACAGACTTTCAGTTGATTGAATTTTAAATCAGACTAAAAATAAAAAAAGTAAACAAAGTTTTAAAGTGTATATAAATAAATACTTTTTTTTTCTTCCTTTTTAAATATTTATTATAAACTCAGTTAACAGTCACTGAATTAACTATGAACAACGTATAATGAAGTGCTAGAATCAATGCTAAAATTAGGAATAAAAATAATCAAATTTTAATACAAATATTGGAGTAAATAAGCAGGAAAAAAAAGTATTTAAAATTTAAATTCTAATTTAAAAAGATTTGAAATTATTATTTATTTTATTTTAGAAGATATTAATTGCTGTGAAGTTTTAATGTAAATTATGTAAATTATTAACAGTACATTAACAGATTTGGTGATAATTCGAGAGAAAAATTACAGATTATAATTGATTTTAATGTAATTTGACATTTGTAATTACTTATTTATTTATTTATTAAATAATTTATTTTAATTTCTTAAATTTTTTAAAGTTTACTGACATTTTATTATCGATATAATCAATCAAAATATTTTATAGTTATTTATTTATTTATTTTTCTGAATTTATAAAACCGATTTTTATGTAAATTCTAGTTTTATTTCAGGAACATTTAAAAACATAAATATAAAGATTTTCTTTTGAAATAAATAGTTGAATAATATTTAAAAAAAATAAAA
The DNA here is from genome assembly GCF_000671375.1 of Centruroides sculpturatus. Taxonomy (NCBI): domain Eukaryota; kingdom Metazoa; phylum Arthropoda; class Arachnida; order Scorpiones; family Buthidae; genus Centruroides; species Centruroides sculpturatus. The sequence goes on from NW_019384301.1 coordinate 1,140,585, forward strand.
AATACAATGCATTTTTGATGGAAGATACCGCGATGGAAAATACATTTACCTAACTTTATAACTTTATTTACGATTTAAGATAAAAAATTAAACGATTTATTATATTCATTATAGTATTTTAGTGGAAGAAATTTCAATATATTACGTTAAAATTTATAGTAATATTAAAAGAATTTTTACATAATTAAACATAACGACTTTCTGATTGAGAACATTCATGCAAAAGCAGAAACGAAAAAAGTAGATAAATTACTTTAAAAAAATACTCAAAAGAAAAATAAAAGCATGGATAAAAGCCAAGATTTAATAATAAAAAAATGGAATTTGTTTATATATTTTTCTTAATGAAAACATTCGTATTTATCTTTTCTTATCAATAAATACTACTTTATTTAACCATTTTATATGACATAATAGAAATATTATAACGTTTTATTACAGAATATTCTTATAAAGATGGAAGAGAAATGCTGAAAAATGGATGTCTAAACTATACATGACCAATGATGTGGGTGGAGTTTCAACATAGTGAACAAAATGACAGAAACGCCTGACTGGTTAGAGAGAACTCTTGACGCTTGGAGACATCCCATTAGTTGGATTCTATCCCATCCTTGACAATGCGAATCCCACTTCGATGAATAGGAGAATATGTCATTGTGTATTACAGGTCAATGACATTTTATTGGGCAATTTGAAACTTTTCATTTTCCTCACCATCAATTAAAGTTATAATTTTACTCCCATTTTCAATATCTCCAGTAAGAAAATAAAAATAAACATTTAAATAATTTATTTTTAATAAAAAAATTCAATTTAATTATATACTATACGTCATTAAAAATTAAAGTTTTAGAGATAAAATAAATTCATTAAAGATTGTAATATATTTTTTATTCGGTTAAAAGAGTTTTTGTAGGTTATTTGTATTTTGAAGTTAGTGATTTTAATAACTCCATTATTGATGAAAATAATTTTTAAAAGCAGGATATGTTTCGAAATTGAATAACCCTTATTTTGAATGCAGTAATCTCTCTGGAAACAGAAGTGTCGCATCTCCTTTATCTCCTTTCAGCAGAAGTTAATGGCTTTTGCCTGAAGCAAGAATGATTTTGCATATGGAAACATTTCTTGTCGAGATTATTACTATCAAACTAGAAGAGAACAGTTGAATAGCATTCATCAGTTTACGTCTATGAACACTTTTAATAATATTAATTAAAGTATTTCCACTCTTACGCATATATTTATTTATATTAAGAGGGAAAAGTATAATAACTGCGTGTAATTTAAGCTTCGTGAACATCTTTATTCTCGATTCTTTTTCACGAGTAATTTATTTATTTTTAAAACTTATATTAAATTGTAAACTAGATCTGCTTTGAAGTGGAATTTTTAAAATTATTCTTTCTTATCTCCCAAAATTGAAAATGTATAAAGTATATAAATATTTTAAAATTTCATTTAAAAACACACACAATTGAAAATAATAGAAAATATTCTGAAAATAATTCTAGAATGTTTTAGTACAGGCTCGATAAGCTAAAAAATTTTTTAATATAAATATTAAAAGTTATGAAAATATTGTATTAAAAGATGAAATTAAAGTTTTCCTTTTAAATATAATTATTATAATAATACAAATAATTCAATAATTACGAGGCTCACCAAATGGATAAAACCATTAAACAATGGGTCGAGGGTTCGAGCCTTACACGTGGAGTTTACCTGATTTTTACACGTGTTTAACACCTAAATAGGATCAGGTTTCTCATATAAAGTTCTCCCGGAAGGCACCTCCTTGGCGCACATTCCAAGTATTGCATTGTCTTATCCCATCAATTCAATTCAATAATTCCAAATTACATGATTATCTCTTCTAAACTTAGAATTAATTCTAAATATTAATTGTAATAAACTAAATATATTCATATTATAAAATAATTACGATTAAATTACCTTTTTAATAAAATTCTATTAACTCTAATCCAACTTAATAAGTATTTTTAAGATTAAAATTACATGGTTTTACTAATTAAATATCGTATTTTAAAATAAATTATAACAAATATTAAACCATAGAACAATTATTAATTTGAGTTTCCGCTAGGAAATTCATCGATAATTTATAAATAGAATCCAAAAAATCGAAAATATGATCAATTTTATAAATTTTTAAGTATTATTCCATTTGATTATAGATTTTAAACTTAATTTAATAAAATCAACAATAGGAATTTTGTTATATATAAAATTTATTTTATGCATAGCGACGATAAAAATTTATTAAAGGATTAATTAATTTTTAAATATTTTATTTATATAAATGCATTTAAAAGTTTTCAAACATAGAATTTTTTAAATATTATTTTTAACTGATAAAAAGTTTTTAATTATTATCATTACAGTAGAATATTCTCCTATTGACTTTTACTCTTTAGTTTATTTGTAATAGAGATTATAATTCAAAAATTTACAGTGAAATTATTCAAATTAACATTAAATTTTGTAAAAAATCTACACGTCTTCATTTTTAATAAAGTATTTTTGTTACTTGGGAGCTTATTTTAGTCATTATGAGACAGTACTTATGTACAGTACAAGTTAAATAAATAAATTATTTAATTAATATTTGTTGGAAAAATTAAATAAAATAGAAATTACTTTTATTAAATATAAATTATTGAATATTTTCAAAATTTTTATAAATACAGTCTACCCCCAATAACACTGTTGATAATTCAGTTTTATATGAATTCCATGTTGTACGAGTCACTTAGATTTTACAAATACGTGTGCCGTTCACAGCCCGGCACATGTATTGGTAAAATCTAAGTGACTCGTACAACATGGAATTCATATAA
>NW_019384301.1:1144271-1151036 GCF_000671375.1 Centruroides sculpturatus
ATTAGAATATTTTTTTAAAAAAAAAACCTTAATCTAGAAAAATTTAAAGGAGAATTTTTAAATTTTTTTTCTTAAATTTTGAACTTTAGCCAGAATTTTATTCTACAAAATTTAATGATTTTAAATTTTGAATAAAGAAAAAAAAAATATTTAAATCTATTTATAAATCCGTTTCTATTTTATTTTATTTATTTCTTTGATCATTTTGTTGTATTTTACATTATTTTTATTGTTATTTTATAATTATTAATTATATTTATTTGTAATAAAAACTTTTTGTTTTCTTTTTAATACAAAATATTAATAATTTATTATCAAAACAATTCAAAAATAGAAAAATTGCGCGAAATGAAGGGGAAAAAATGATTTTTGAAATATAAAAATGCATTTAAATGATTTCTAAAATTCATAAAATTCTATTAATATTGTAGTTTGACTTGTACATCACCAGAGTTGATGACATTTTGATGGACATAGCGCGATAACTTGATTGCTTTTACGTTATTTATCATTGCAATAATTTTGATGGATCGTTAATAGATAGACTAATGAAACTCTATATACATGGTTATTAACGTTATCGAGTGAAATTTAGCCATTTAGCAGTCGTAATAATATCGTAGTTTAGATAACTTAATGAAAAGCAATACATTAGAACCATGTCTAAGAATACGAAGATGTGACATTTAACTTAACAGAAATTTAGTATTATAATATTTAACATTGAATCTAAATAAATTTTATCGAGTAAAAATAGATTTAAATCGCTAAATATTTTGTAAGGAAATAAATCTGATTTTTCATCAAGATTTTTGTGGGTATAAAATGGGAAAATGTTTATGTTATTTATGGAAAATTGAAAATACAAAAAAACTTCTCTTGAGCATCTTTTGAATTGTAAAATAATTGGGCTGCAATTTAAAAAATTTGTAGACCTTTACGTTCCCACTGTCGTCCGTCTATCTGTCTGTCCTTCCTTAATCTCGAGAACGGAGTTAGATAGATGAATGCTAAGCCAAATATGGAATCCTTATTAGCAGTAGGTCTCTATTAACTGTATTAGACCTTCTGGTACAAATTAAAAGTCATGTTATTTCAATTCAAAATTTTCCCCTGAAAAGAGTTAGATTACCCGTACGACTGTATTGCTAATAGGGAAAGTATGATGTACAGGGGAAAGACACTACTAATGTCAGATAGACAGCATATATAAGCGAAGAGCTGCAGCACTCCTCTATCAAAGGTTGAAGTGAAGTGAAGTGAAAACAGCATATATTTTAAATTAAATAAATATAAAAAATATGATTAAAAATTGCAGATCGGCATTGTGACCACGTCACAATAAATAATTGCTCGTTCTCATTTTTATATTTATTTAAAAATGAAATCAATTATGAGGATGTTAATTAATTTTTTTCATATTTAAGTGTTTTTACATTTAAATTAGTGTAAGTTTGTATATAGAAATATATTATAATCTCGATTTAACGGATTAATTCGAGCGAGGAGTGTCTGTTAAAGCCGAAACTTCGTTATGTAATAAAGAACATTTTACGAATGCGTGTGTTAAAAAATTAACAAATTAGTTAGTTTATCTGTTTTTTACTTATGTAAACACGTTTGGCAATTAAAATTAAGTATGTATGAGAAGTTTAATTTCACAGAAAAGTCTTCTTTAAGTACAGTACTTACTAGATTGTAATGAAGAAGTACTGCATACGCTCTAAATCGAAATAAATAAACAAAGATTTTTTTTTTAAATACTCTTTAATTGTATTTAATTAAAGAAATAAATAATGTTCTTGAAAAGAAATTCAATTTAAATTTGACAAAAACATTAAAAATAACTGCTATTTATTCGTTTTCGGTATCGAGACATTGCTGTTGTGGCGTGAAGTTAATTTAATTATATATAAAAAGCATTTTAAAATTAACAGGTTGTTAATTTTCACATAATACATAGGGAGTTGAATTTTTGCTCGTTAAAAACGAGGTTTTACTTTATTATAAAACAGAATAATAAAAGTGAAATATAGGAAAATTGTTGATAAAAATTTAAAAATAATATATAAATTATTAAATTATTACAATAAATGTAAAAAAATTATTGATGTAATAAATTCAAGGAAATTAAAAAGAAACTTCCCAGAATTAAAGGGATATCCTATTCTATGTTTAACACAATGATAGAATTCTAATACTTTATATTATTCATGATCAAAGTTAAAATTTATCTGTATAAGGCTTACATTTATTAAAATTTAGGGTGTATAGAGTATGTTTGTATCAACAAACATCCAGAATTGATATAACTTAATTTAAAATTTTTCGTAGATCAAATATAAAGATAATTGTTTTTATTGATCTTATTTTGGGATAATTAGTTGATACAATTTTCTTCTCCCTGGAGAGAAACAGAGGAACTTCTGGAAGAATTGTTCTAACTTTCTGATATAGTCTCTCTATTAACCACTAGCCATTAAGACGCTATTGGCAGTTTGGAAAACTAAAGTTCAGAAGGGGCTGGGGAAAGAGAAACCAAACGTCGCATCCATTAGAGAGTGAACGCAGTAAATAGAAGCTTGCATCGATATGTCATTGCCGTTAATGATGAAAGAAGAAACTGAAATCAGCCATCAACAGTCCATTGTTTGACTCGGAATTACTCTTCAAATTAGTATCAGGTTGTGTAGGTATTATTTTTTTCTCTCTCTGTTTGTTCCTTTGTATTGATAACAACTGATTACTGTTGTCGTGTTAACAGCTCCTGCAAACAATTCATTGATTTTTAAAGAGTTCTCTTGCTATCGTGACTCCGAATAAATAGTTTTCCTTGCATTTTATTACTCCTAAAATGTAAAAAAAAAATCGTATAATCGAAGAACAATTGACTACAGACATCATTTCCTTTTGTTGAATAATACTTAGAATGAATAAATCAATTATTTAAAAGATACAAAATAAAGATAATTATAAATTAACAGACTAAATAAATAAATAAAATATCTTGAAGTAAATTAATTAAAATTTTACACTTTTTTTTTTGTTTTTAAACTTAAAAATATTGTTTAAGAGATCGAAGTAAAATGAAAAATATCCGAAATTTAAGTTTGTAATAACTACTTTTATTTTATATCCTCGTAGTTACAACACTTAATCTGATAAAAAGATCGTAGAAAGTAAATACTCGTATGGTCTCTTATTTTATCTTAACTATTTCCACAAAAGGAAATTACCCATTAATGAAACTATAAGGACATCGATAAAACTACTGTTATCAGTTTTAACCTATTGGGATACTAACAATCCTAGCTGATATTTCACTAGATTTCTATTTATTTATCTTATGTATAATCGAACTAATATTGATTTAATGTAGTAAATTAACCATTATATCTTTGTTTATGAGAATCGATAAAAATTCATGAGATTTTAATCTATCGATACATTTATCATATTTGTTATAAACACATAAGAAAAAAAATGAATGATAATAAATCTTATATATTAAATTTCCTTAATAATTAGCAATAAATTTCAGTTTATAGAATTTTTAATTATTTTTCCCCGTGACATAATCTGCTTTAATAAGTAAAATCATTTAAAAATTATAGAATAATATTTCTTAGTGAAGGTTTAATAAAGGCTAAATAGTCTTATTATAATGCATTAAATCTTGTTAAAGAAATAAAATTGAATTTATTTGTATAAATTATTAATATATATATATATTAATAATAAATTAAAGCCTATATATTAATTAAATCTTTAATTAATATATAGGCCTATATATATATATATATATATATAGGCCTATATATTAATTAAATCTTAGTTATTTTTAACGAAATTATTATTTTGTATAGAGTATTAAAGAGGGGAAAGTTGCTGAAATGATTTGTCTGAAATTATAGATTATTATTATTGTTATTTTTTCTCTCTTTTTATTCTGAATTTTGGCCTACTTCCAGTTCATAACTGGAAATTTAACCATTTTTTTACAGCATAATAATATTTTATTTTCATATCATTAGTTTTTAGAATTATGCATTTTTTAATAAAGTATTGAAAGATAAATTGAAATATGAATGTAAAGTAGAAAATAAAATAAAGACACATCACGTTTTAAGAAAGTTATGATTTAACACAGAAGTTTTTGTAAAATAATAGAATTTTTATTTATTAATTATAAAATATATACCTATTTTTTAAAGTAAATTTGAATATATTTTTAAAAGTATTTTATATCGAAATTTAAAATGTTGAAAAATTATATTTTAAATTTAAGTAGAAAATACTTATTTAATTATTTTGATATTTCTTCCTTTATATGTAAATAATTACAATTATAATAAATATTTTTCTTATTAATAAAATTATATGTAAGTAGTATATATGTCAGGGCATATATATGGTAATATTACTGTATTAAAAAAAATGGATAAACATTAAACATAGATCTGTATCAGTGTTTCCCTTTTAGTGCATATATTTCCTACATATTTTTTTGTTAGTTTCGAAAGGAATTTTTGTCTCCTTTGTCTTCCAACATTCCTACCCCCGTGCCTTTCAGCACCCCTCGAGTTTTCTACCGCCCACGTTGAAGATCACTGATCTGGATGAACATTTTCATAGTTTCTCTAGGACCCTGTGGAAAATACAACCTACCATAAAACCTGGACACCCAACCCAATTCCTTTGATGTCATCTTTTCTGACTTGGTCACAATTTAAGTTTACTGTATTATTATATAAGTAAACATTTCGTAATAATTAATAATTAATAATTATTATCGTGTAATTAAGAACAAATAATAATAATTAAAAACAAACGGAATTTGTCTAATAATTAATTAAATTTCTATTAATTATTATAAACTTCTTAATACATTTTTAAGTTATTATACAGATATGCCCGGACGAAAAGTAATAAAGACAAACACTAAAATAAAAGCCACATTAAAAGTTTTGTTATTTTACTCTATTATTTTTATGTTTATCACTAAGTCTCAAGGGGTTAAAGAAACTTGATAAATTATTAATATTGTAAAGTTTTGATTTATTAAATAATCGTAAATATTCTTAATAATTGAAATGTATTTAAAATTCTATTATAAAGTCACACGTAATAAAGGCTTAATAAATATTATACAGACTTAGTCTTTTTATATGCAGAATCCTTCATAGATCAAGAAACGTGACTTGTTTGAAGCCTTTAAATAATAATTTAATAATTTAAATAATAAAATTTGACAAAAAATAAAGGGAGTTTCTTTAATACACAAGAAATACAAGGAATGAATAATTAAGTATACATTAAATGTGAGACTTTGGTCAAATAGCATTGCTAGTCTCCTGATTATAGGCTAATAAATGTATAAAAAAAGCATTAATTACAATACAATATTGAATAAATTAACTTATAAAATTAAATAAAAGCTAAAATATTTTAATTTAAAATATAATAAATCCAATTAAAATGCAAAAATAATATTATCATTATATTATTAAATATGTAATAATATATCATATGCTACGTGATTATATAAAGGCGAAATAATGTGAAATTGCAATAATTTATAGCATCAATATTGATTGTAATACACGTATATCATACATAATGAGAAGATTTAACTGGAAATGAATAAAGACTATTTAATATATCATAATTAGTGATAATAATGATGATCAATCATCTATATAAGGCGTCGTACAAATTCATTATCTAAATGATATTTTCGATTAATAATCTCTTGTAACATTTTATATACTCCTATTACATAATTGTTTTTACGCGAATAAAATTAATATAATTGATGACTTTAATAGTTTAATTAATTATTAATTTCTTCTAATTAATTGCCTAAGTTATATTGATAAAATTAATAAATTTAGTATAATAAATTAATGTATAATTTTTAATTATTATTTCATTTTTATTTAATATAGTTTGATAAGTAAACACCAGAAAGCGCCACTGAGTAAGATAACAATAAGATATAAAATTATCAAAGTCCCAAATTACCAATGATAAATTATATGGCTCATATACCTTATAATTAATAACTACATATATTAATTATATTATTATCTAAACTATTTAATATAAATTGCTTAAGAATAAACCATTAGAATTATTATTATTATTACAGTAATTTTACATGAAAATACATTAAAATTACAGGTATAAACCATGTACACCAGATATACAATATTGTTTTGTTGGGTAATAAAATCACTTATTATTATCAATTTTTAAATCTAAAATTGAAAGAATTATTATTTTATTTTTACATAAATTCAAAAAGCTTAATATAGGCTATATAATTCAAAGATATATTTACAGTATATTATTTGATATAAACATATGTTATAATTACATAGGTCAATGCAGTGCAATAGGTCAGAAATATTTACTTTAGAAAGAAGAGAAATAAAATGAAATTATATGGAAAAAAAGGAAATAATTAATGAACTATATAAATAAACTAAGCATAAAAGTATTACAGTTATATAATAGGATATATTATAATTCTTTATTAAAGTAATATTATTTTTCAGTCTCTATATCGTTTATTATATTCCATAAAATTACATCATGCTTTTGGTATAATTTAGTAAAAAATAAACAGAAAAATAAATAAACTTGCCCATTTTTTAATGTTAAAAAAGAATTGCCAATAATATCAATACATATTTCATAATTAAAATATTTTTTATCTAAAAGGTTTATTTATTTAAAACATTCAAATAATAATATAACAGA
>NW_019384301.1:1151447-1190103 GCF_000671375.1 Centruroides sculpturatus
TAAACGTTAACACGTATTAAATCAAATTAAATGTTTAAAATATCAAAATTATTTATAAATTATTTCTTCTATTTCTTATTCTAAAATAATCCTGGTATATTATTTAAAATATGGCAAAAACAAATAGCTCAACAGTTCAATAAAAATAGATTTAAGTAATGTATATCACAGTTTTAAAGGATTTGTTTATACAGTATAATAAATACATCCTGCTGTATAGTTTTTCAACCGATTTTTTTATTTAGAAATTTTTAGTGTACTAAAATTCTTTAAAATTATCCAGCAATATAGATTTCAATCCCCAGGGAGTCGCGACTCACTGATTGAGAAACAATGCGGTAGTATATAGTATGCATTTATATATGTTTTGTAAAAAGATTTGTATCATTAAAGAGAGGAAACAATCTCATAATAAATATGAAAGATATAAATTTACAATGTTTTCAGTTGTCAACTCACCATAAAGTTTTATATGTGGCATTCCTATTTTCTTTATCTTTGTCTAGCTCTATAATGTTATTATGTTGTGATGAGAATGATATGACCCTTGTGGCTCATTTTAGCTTGTGTAAATGAAATACAACTAAATAAATATTTTATCATAACAATTATAAGTTTGATTTTTAATGTTTTTTTAATGTAAAAAATATTCTCCCTTACGTATTATTATCACATTAAAAGATAAATCAAGAGAAAACTCAGAGACGAAATGATAATTATAAATCAAAGACAAATTAATTAAAAAAAATAACTTTATTAAATACAAAAATCGCTGAAAGATTTATTACAGGATGTGAATTCTATATAATATATTAAAATTTCACAATATTTAATTTCAGTTTCGAAGGATATAACACATTATTTTCCTCTATCTTTAATTAAATGTTATTTATTTTCCAGAAGATGAAAAATTAATTCTGTGTGAAATACAGAAATCCAACTTAATACCTCATTTAAAAATTCAACTTTATATAACAGATGAAATTTAAAAAAAAAAAAAGTAAATACAATTTTAATAGGTTGTCATTTTAGTTATCATATTGCATTGGGGAATTAAAAAAGAAAATTGGATGACCGAATTCACTCTTATATTTCAAATTCTGAAAATTGACCAAAGTACAACAGGAAAAAAAAAATAAAATTATATTTTTATCTAATATTTAAATCGTTTTTATCCCCTAAAGGAGTTAGTAAAATGAAGGAAGGAAAAATAAAATAAAATGATAAGTTCTATCGCAGATTATTTTCATGTTCGAATGTTAACGTTACGTATGATATGACAAGAAGAGAAAATTGAACGGTTAACAACATTCGCATTTTAATAAGGTTAAAAAATTTTTAAATCATTAAACTCGTACACTGTCTGAAATTCCATTGAAATTGGTCTCTGAACCAAAAGTTATTAATTTAATACAAAATCGTACGAGTTGAAATTAAGTTAAAATTCAAAGTTAAAGTAAAATACATTTTGCTTTTTTTTTAAATCTTTCATTTTTGAATTCATCTTCATTTATAAATATTAAATAATTCTTGAAGAAATTATTAAATTTAATTTTCTTAAAAATGAATTAATTAAACGATTAAAATTTCGTGTTCATTTATCCATTATCAATCTGAGTTACATTATAATTTGTTAATGAAATCGCTACTGTTTTTTTTTAAAGAGAATTAAATTTAATTAGATATCGAGAAATTATTTACTTACAGATATCAATTTAATTTAAATTTTTCAATAATGAATNCATATTGCATTGGGGAATTAAAAAAGAAAATTGGATGACCGAATTCACTCTTATATTTCAAATTCTGAAAATTGACCAAAGTACAACAGGAAAAAAAAATAAAATTATATTTTTATCTAATATTTAAATCGTTTTTATCCCCTAAAGGAGTTAGTAAAATGAAGGAAGGAAAAATAAAATAAAATGATAAGTTCTATCGCAGATTATTTTCATGTTCGAATGTTAACGTTACGTATGATATGACAAGAAGAGAAAATTGAACGGTTAACAACATTCGCATTTTAATAAGGTTAAAAAATTTTTAAATCATTAAACTCGTACACTGTCTGAAATTCCATTGAAATTGGTCTCTGAACCAAAAGTTATTAATTTAATACAAAATCGTACGAGTTGAAATTAAGTTAAAATTCAAAGTTAAAGTAAAATACATTTTGCTTTTTTTTTAAATCTTTCATTTTTGAATTCATCTTCATTTATAAATATTAAATAATTCTTGAAGAAATTATTAAATTTAATTTTCTTAAAAATGAATTAATTAAACGATTAAAATTTCGTGTTCATTTATCCATTATCAATCTGAGTTACATTATAATTTGTTAATGAAATCGCTACTGTTTTTTTTTAAAGAGAATTAAATTTAATTAGATATCGAGAAATTATTTACTTACAGATATCAATTTAATTTAAATTTTTCAATAATGAATGCCGTTAGAAATGTACTTACTATCCGTAGGATCCGGAATCGATTTCCATTGACCTCGTGATTTTACTCAAGTCGATAACGTTACGATAGATCATCAATGGTATTTCTTTTAAATGTTGCTATGATTAGAAGCTTTAAAAATACATAAAAAAATAAAGTAGTAGTAATTAAACTCAAATAAATACTACCATTTCAACAAAAATAAATAAATAGAAATAACACTAATGAATTGTAATATATTCCTATAATATAAATCCAAAATTATTTAAAATAGTCAAAATTTAATTTAAAAATTTTTTATATTTATTTCTATAAAATGATTTATATTAAAATATTTTAATAAAAAAATTTATTTGTATAAAAATGTATGTTATAAACATTAATTAGAAAATGCAAATACTTTCTATTTAAGAGTATTAAGTGTTTTATTTTCATTAAAAATAATTGAATTGATATCTTGTTACTAAACACTGCTGTTTTATTCATTAACAAACCTTTGAAAATTTGTTACATTTATTCAGTAGTTAATTTTTTTATTTATATAATTTAAAATTTCTTTTATTTATTACTAAATATTAACTGAAATAAAAATCATATTTAGAAGATGTCATAATGTTTTGTTGCTGATTATTTATTTATAAAATTCTATAATATTACAAATATTCTATATTTAATTTTAATGTAAGTTAATGTATATTTATTTATTTAAAACTTTGTTCTGGAGTGTTTGTTTATATAACTTATTTATTATTTTATATAAAGTAAAACTTGTGTAAACCGGACTCGTACGGTACCGAATATTTTTTCCGTTTTAAATGGATATTTTTTTAACACAAAATCTCTGAGTTCCTAAGAATTTATCCCGTTTAGGCAGGTTTCCGCTTTATTAAAGTTCCTTTAGACAGGTGTTAATGTGTATAGTTGACATATACATCTCCTAATAACGGTTTTACCTCTCAACAGCGGCCAATTTTTTGTTTCTGTTAGTGGTCGTTTTTCAGAAATTTGACTGTATTTATATAGAGAATTAATTATAATTTGAAAAGTAGTGGTAATTATGACGAGATTGTTTATGTGATTATTAAAACACTAGCAGATGAGCCCAGCGTTGCTCGGGAATAAAGTAACGATAGCGAAGATTAAGATTATTAGATTACAGCCGATATTACCAGTTTTTATCGGGTGCAAGAATTAGGTCCTCCTCTTCCGAGGTTGGTTAGAAAATTTTTAGATGGGTCTAAAAATATATTCGGTTTTTCACAAAAACGCAAAAAACCGCATCTAAAATAGTACAGTAGAAGCCGAGTTCTTCAGGATAATCCTTAACTCTCTCCCTCTCTCCCACGGGGGGAATTCGGAAAATCCTTTCTTAGTGTACATTCTGATGACGTACTCTAAGTGTGTATCAAATTTCAACTTTCAACTCCTAACCGTTTGGACTCTGCCCTTATTATTATTATTATCAACCTATCTCGATTATATTATAAGATAAATATTGNCTTGTGTAAACCGGACTCGTACGGTACCGAATATTTTTTCCGTTTTAAATGGATATTTTTTTAACACAAAATCTCTGAGTTCCTAAGAATTTATCCCGTTTAGGCAGGTTTCCGCTTTATTAAAGTTCCTTTAGACAGGTGTTAATGTGTATAGTTGACATATACATCTCCTAATAACGGTTTTACCTCTCAACAGCGGCCAATTTTTTGTTTCTGTTAGTGGTCGTTTTTCAGAAATTTGACTGTATTTATATAGAGAATTAATTATAATTTGAAAAGTAGTGGTAATTATGACGAGATTGTTTATGTGATTATTAAAACACTAGCAGATGAGCCCAGCGTTGCTCGGGAATAAAGTAACGATAGCGAAGATTAAGATTATTAGATTACAGCCGATATTACCAGTTTTTATCGGGTGCAAGAATTAGGTCCTCCTCTTCCGAGGTTGGTTAGAAAATTTTTAGATGGGTCTAAAAATATATTCGGTTTTTCACAAAAACGCAAAAAACCGCATCTAAAATAGTACAGTAGAAGCCGAGTTCTTCAGGATAATCCTTAACTCTCTCCCTCTCTCCCACGGGGGGAATTCGGAAAATCCTTTCTTAGTGTACATTCTGATGACGTACTCTAAGTGTGTATCAAATTTCAACTTTCAACTCCTAACCGTTTGGACTCTGCCCTTATTATTATTATTATCAACCTATCTCGATTATATTATAAGATAAATATTGTAAGTTAAAAAAAATCCAAATTTAATATTTAAATCTGAGACTCTAAAACATATTTAATGAATTATATTGTAATTTAAACAATAATAAAATTATATTTGATGACCTTTATCAATATATAGTACAATCTAAGGATCGAAAGAAAGCAAACTAAGTGATCTATAACCATTCTCTAAAATTTGTCGAAAGATCGAAAAATATCAAGAACATAAAATGATATAAAACTATTTTATTTTATATTATTTTATGTTCTTGATATTTTTTGATCTTTCAACTACTATATATATTAGAAAATATATAGGATGTAAAACTATTTTATTTTATATTCTATATATTTTCCAATATTTATAGTACTCTAGAGAAACTTTAGGATACGATTCGAAATAATATAAAATCAATCCATTTTATCATCAGATTTCAGATATTTTTGGAAAGGATGAAAGCAGCAATTAAATGTAACCACAAACAATTACAAAGATAAAAAAAAAAGTTTAAAGAAAAGACTCTTTCTTCTATTACAAACATCAAAACATCGATCATAATTCGTTAAAAATATAATTTATTTGGAAAATAAATCAGAAAAAAAATAATATATTATTTTAAACTTTGTTCAGGAATTAGTAAACTGTACGAGCTTCACTAATTTTAATTACCTGTTTATAAAACTATTTGTATCTAATAATTAATAATATTGTTTAGACTATAATTATGTAAAACGACTAAAAAATAATGTTGAAAAAGATTTTCATTTTATATATTTTTATGTTAAAAAAATTATATTATTTTTTAAAATTTACATCATGTTTATTATGAAAAAAAAAATATTATATACACTATATGAAAGATATATCAACCGTAAGAAGATTAAGTTATTATTTTTTCTTTTCTTTCTAATTCCTTAGAATATTACAACGNATTACTCAAAATAATTTAAGACAGAAATACTCCTTTAGGATACGATTCGAAATAATATAAAATCAATCCATTTTATCATCAGATTTCAGATATTTTTGGAAAGAATGAAAGCAGCAATTAAATGTAACCACAAACAATTACAAAGATAAAAAAAAAAGTTTAAAGAAAAGACTCTTTCTTCTATTACAAACATCAAAACATCGATCATAATTCGTTAAAAATATAATTTATTTGGAAAATAAATCAGAAAAAAAATAATATATTATTTTAAACTTTGTTCAGGAATTAGTAAACTGTACGAGCTTCACTAATTTTAATTACCTGTTTATAAAACTATTTGTATCTAATAATTAATAATATTGTTTAGACTATAATTATGTAAAACGACTAAAAAATAATGTTGAAAAAGATTTTCATTTTATATATTTTTATGTTAAAAAAATTATATTATTTTTTAAAATTTACATCATGTTTATTATGAAAAAAAAAATATTATATACACTATATGAAAGATATATCAACCGTAAGAAGATTAAGTTATTATTTTTTCTTTTCTTTCTAATTCCTTAGAATATTACAACGTTCTAATTTTAGAAATATACCAAGCATTCTTAGAATTCTTTTTAGAATAATTTAATTTTTGAAATATTTTAAAAACAAAAATATATTCTGGTGATGCCATTTCACCATATGTTACAAGATTTTAGTTTGAAAATCTTCGTGAAAGAAAAATATCACGGACAATCCTAGACGACATATTGGATTTCCTCGAGAGTAATAATCGCTGTATCGTTTCTTTTCTTATCTACACTACACTTCTATTGTTTTTAAAGTAATTTTAATTATTCTCAATATCATAATTTGCATTTTCGAAGAGATTTGTCTTTTTTTTTTCTGATCTTCATTTCTATTTCTCACAATTGCAATTTTCGTGAAGAACTGAATTGGAAAACTGAACCTTGAAGAAAACAATAAAAAAAAAAAAACAATCTAAATTGAAATCTTTAAGACTGAGTTTGAGAGACTTTCAAATTATGTGGGAGTCATTTGGCAATATTAAAATACGTCATAAAAAATAAATAAATTTTATAGAGATAATTGGAAATACAGTAGAACCTTAGAATTTATGTGATTTCAACTGAATCTTCTAGCAAAATTTTAATTTACTTGAAAATTTTTTTGATTTTGTTTCTAAATTTTCATTCTTATTAATTATTATTTGAAAAAAATTATGAAATTTCAATATTCGTAGGTTTTTATTTTTGGCATACATGATTTAAANTTAAAAACAAAAATATATTCTGGTGATGCCATTTCACCATATGTTACAAGATTTTAGTTTGAAAATCTTCGTGAAAGAAAAATATCACGGACAATCCTAGACGACATATTGGATTTCCTCGAGAGTAATAATCGCTGTATCGTTTCTTTTCTTATCTACACTACACTTCTATTGTTTTTAAAGTAATTTTAATTATTCTCAATATCATAATTTGCATTTTCGAAGAGATTTGTCTTTTTTTTTTCTGATCTTCATTTCTATTTCTCACAATTGCAATTTTCGTGAAGAACTGAATTGGAAAACTGAACCTTGAAGAAAACAATAAAAAAAAAAAAACAATCTAAATTGAAATCTTTAAGACTGAGTTTGAGAGACTTTCAAATTATGTGGGAGTCATTTGGCAATATTAAAATACGTCATAAAAAATAAATAAATTTTATAGAGATAATTGGAAATACAGTAGAACCTTAGAATTTATGTGATTTCAACTGAATCTTCTAGCAAAATTTTAATTTACTTGAAAATTTTTTTGATTTTGTTTCTAAATTTTCATTCTTATTAATTATTATTTGAAAAAAATTATGAAATTTCAATATTCGTAGGTTTTTATTTTTGGCATACATGATTTAAATTCAATAAATTAAATTAAATAACATATTCATTAATTATCTACATATAAATTAAAGTATTTAATAATTAAAATTAACAGAAGATTTTTTTTAAACATTTCAAATAATTCAATGCTTTCAGAAATATTTTATATGACTGTATGACTTTATTATATAAACTAAAAAAAAAAAGAAAATAAATGATAAAATATAAAAGTAAGAAAAAAAAAGACTTGAGACAAACTTAACTTCTTAGGATTCATGATGAATATTAATCGGTTTTCTTGGATAAACGTACAGTTAATTAGCGCATTTTTATGAACTAAAGAATGTGGAATTTTCACTTCAATTTGGTTTCTTTTTAAGTAAAACACTACATTCCTCTATGTGTCTAGACAAATATATATATACATCCATCAAAACAAAGAAAAAAGTGATATATATATATATATAGCCTATATAACTTTGCATAAAAGTACAGTATTTATTTTAAATTCGAATAAATAACACAAATTAGAATTTAAATTGTGTACCGTATATAATTATATGTAAAACAGTGTTTTTTTTTTTTAATTTGGAAGGAATTAATTTTGTTTAAATTGAATGTTTAACAGTAAAAATTGATTTGAATCAACATTGCTCAATTTAATTGATGTAAAATAATGAACAATAGAGATTTATTTTACACAAAAACCTAGAGGAGTCCAGTAACAGAACAGAAAGTCTTACTTCCCTCTGGGATGACCGGATTAGGTTCCTCGGGACGGGAGTGAGTTCTTTCTTCTCCAGACAGGCTTCTCTAGTATTCAATTGGGCGGAAAAGGGATTAACAGAAAGAAAAGCTCTACTGAAAGACTAAACAGTAAATTTAGTCATTGTGAAGCTATTTGTGAAAACGGATAAAAATATCGTCTCTAATCACACCATGATATTATGAGGCATCTATTCTTTCACATAAAGAAATCTAAATTAAAAATTTGTTTTATTTCGTATACATTATTTACTAAGCATTAAAGAATTATAAATATAAAACTATAGCAATAAACAAATCATTATATGACGACGAACGTTATTATGTTCTATCTTTAAGCAATTCATTCTATTATTTTTACTCACAATTTCTTTATTTTTAATTATTTCTCTTATAAAAAAGAAATAAATCTTCAAATTTTAAATAAAAAAGTTATATTTTATATTTGACATAAATTAATATTTTACCATTTATAATCTTGATTCTGTTGCTTTATGAATTGGGAATATTAATATAGCAGATACTAATTTATGATTTATTAACTATAATCATAATTTGTAATTAATTTTGTTGTGCGGTCATTTAAAATGCTTTTAGCAATTTAAAACGCATTATAACACATTCTTAGTTAATTTTATTAACAGTGTTTATTCATATCAATCATTAATATTGAATCTTTGTGTTTTCGTGAATATTAATGAAAAGATGAATTTGAAACAACTGTCGAAAATTAAAAATAAACTGAACAACGAAATGCATTAATACATTTAATACATTTCCTTGTTCAGCTTATTTTTATGTTAATTATGATTAATTTGTTATAGAAAGAAATAAAATTACTCAAAATAATTTAAGACAGAAATACTCCTTGCTATTTATCAGAGAGAGAAGAAGAGAATACACTTAATGAATATTCACTACGTTTGATATAATATATAAATTTAAAAGTAAATATTAAAATTATATATTTTAAATATTATGTAGAACATACTGTATTCTTAATAATAATAGATTTTTATCCTTTACAATAAACAATTTCTATTTGAATCGTTCTCTATGAATTAGCCATTAAATATATAGCCTAATTAATAAAATTTTAAAGTTATTTTGCTAATGTTTAAAAATTAATTGTTTTAATAAATGAAAATTGTTTACTATACTATAAATCTTCTATTTCAAAATATTCTTTTAACAATCTGACTGTTGAGCTGTCTTTCTATATGAACAAAAGTATAAATCATGTGGATCTAAGAAGGCCAAGAAAACTGAAAAATTTTCAAAGAATGTTTGTGTAATCAATTACAAGTTGCATTCATACATTTTTCTATTTCAAAACAAAGAGAAAATTTTACAAAATTCTAAATATGAGAAATAAAAACTTCTCTAATAAAATATGTAATATATAATAATAAAATTNAATAAATATAAAAAATAATAATGAAGATAAACTGAACCTACAACGTGTACATAAATTTAAAAATACGTATGGAACTTCATTGAAATGTTTTAATAAAAAAAATTATTATCTGTTATACAGAGATATTCCTATGATTTATTTAATGATAATCATAGATTATCGTCTAGCATGAACAAGAAAAGATAAAACATTCAAATAGTTCGAAATAGCACCTAGCTTAAGAACCTAGAAGTGATGATGATGATGATGATGATAATTTATTTAATAATAGTATATTATTATTATTCCCTTAATACTATGTTCAGCATATTAATGAGGCGATAACAGTTTATAAAAATCATTTTGTTTAGGTTTAATAGCATTAAATAATTGAAAGAATGCGATAATCGTTTGTTTTCGAGTCATTCTCTCTCAGTTGGAATTACCATGTAAAAAAAAAAGTAAATAAACAAACAAAAAAATAATCCAATGCGAAGTGACATTGCAATGCATTCGAAATCAGCAAAAACAAATCTAACTGCTTAAACTAATTAAAATACTGAAAAAATCTTATTAGAAAAACATTTATACATTTAAGGATAGTTTGGAAAGTTTGTTATACATCCAATTTAAATTAATAAAGCGTTGATGTGTAAGAAGCAATGATAATTGACGAAGACTACGTAAAAAACGCCATTGAAAACTTTTGTTTATACATGTAAATTAGCCTGTTCTTTTTTATTATGTTAAAACGGTAGTAGTTATTTAGAATATACGCTTCAGGACACATTATCAATTTCCAAATCTTAATTTTTTCTTTCTTTCTTTCATCATTTATGTCGATTTTTTTTAAATAAAAAGGCTCAAAATAATATAGAAACTCTAAAATTATAAATATTTTTAATGTTCTAAATAAGTTTATAGAAAGAAGCTAATACGATAATTTATAATAGAATATAGTAATTCCCCTTTTTATCTTTAAGAAAAGAATAATTAAAAATTAGGAAATTAAATTAATTTTTAATAAAATTTAAAAGAAATAGATATCATTTTATTTTAATTTTAAATAATTAATATTTTTACGTATCTTTATTCTGAGAATAAAACCATTTCAATTATTTTAAAAAATGTATGTATAAATGCTAAAAATTTAAGAGAGAATAGAAATTAGATCATTACTTATTGAATTAAATTTATTATTTTTTGATAACAGAAACCAAATGTAGTAGAATGATTATATTATTTAAAGAGTGAAGAAATTCCAATCACAGCAAAAGCTAGAATGGAAATGCCATAAACTTCAGTTTCCCGAGAGACAAACAGGATAAGTGGTAAGAGGCTTATGTTGTTACTTTGATGTTGGTGCAGATAATTCCCGACTGGTTCTTCCTATTTTGTTCTATAGACGATTTGTTCTATTCTAATCTCATCTCTCATATTAAGTTTAAAAGTAAAAATGGAAATTTAAGATTTTCCAGACTAAAAGGTATTTTTATAGCTGACTGATTCTGAAAATAAGTTAGTTTTTGAGTCTTGAAATTTTATTCTTCAACCACAAAATTCTTTATAGAGGAGAAAAATTGATAGAAGAAATGGAATGCTTTTTTTAATTTATTTAAAAATTTTGCTGATGATTACTTTGAGTTTTTTTTTTAAATTGTGTGTAATATAAAAGAATATACATTTAAATTCTGTTCTATTTGTTATCCTATTAATATAATTATATTTTAATTTAATCAAGTAGTTTATTAATAGATTTATTTCAGAAAAAATAGAAAATTTTGTGTAGAAAAGAGGAAATTATTATGACATTAATTATAGAAGAGTATGATGCAAAGTAATGGAAGAAATAGGTGTAAATGTTATAATAATATAATTAATTTTTATCATTTTATTATAACATGATATATTATTACGATAATCATCAAAAACTTTACTAAGGTAGATATAGTTTGTAATTTCTTTCTTAATTAACTAGCAAGCGCAATCACTCCGCTAATATATACATTAAATTCCTTTTATATTTGAATGCGGATTGTATTTTTTCATTACAGTTAAATAATTATAAACTATCTTTAGAAATCGTTAAATGGGCTTGTCCATAAATTACGTAACGCTGTTTTTATTATTTTAAACTACCATCTCACCCCATGTAACATTCCATAATGCATCGCACGTATTCATCCCCAAAATTATGTAACGCATATCTCAGATCAATTCCTTAATTGTACTAAGGAATAATACACAGCATGGCACAGATTCTTTTCTGTGCAGCACGGTGTAATGAATGTTACGTTATTTTAAGTTATTAATTACGTATAAAGCAATGATAGATAGTACGGTTCTTTATACAACTCTTTGGAAACAAAAAGAAATCATTCTACTATTTAGGATTGAGATCCTAGTATTATATAACTTATTTGTAAACACCCCACCCCACATCGTACATAGGTTACATACATAACGATTACTTGCATAAACATCCACCCACCCATATCTGCGTTATGTAATTTATGGACAGCACCTATAGGCTATATAAAACAAAGAATTAAAAAGTTAGTGTATTTTAAAAATTAAGAAAGTAAATTTCAAAAATAAAATAGAACCGTATTATAACAGAATCACCATTATTATCATCCTGAATAAAAATCACTTTCATCTCAAACAGTTGTAAACACGAAAGTAATTAGTAAATATAAAACTACTCTCAAAATATATGTGGATTACAACGAACTTTTAACTTAAACGTTATGTAAGTACTTTAAATATTTAATTGAATGTTAGAAACAAGAGAAACAATCGTTATAGTTCTGGTTTACTGGCGTGCCATGTTAGACTTGCAGGATTAGCAGACTATAGATCATGTGTAATGGATGAAACTCTAATTGTTATTGGCTGTGTGGCATTTTTCGATGCTAATTCCTTAATATATGTATGTGGAAAAAATAGAAATATTTAATTCTTTGTACTTAAAAATGTAACATATATATAATATAATATCGAAATAACTATAAGTTTCTTATCTTAAATATTATAATACAATACAAGTTTTCAAGTGAAATTTTAAGTGTTCTTTAATACGACGAACCTTTACTCTAACTCAGAAATGGCGGACATTCATTTTATGTATGGCCGAACTAACAGCAATAACCTACACGAGAAGCACAACGACTGCACAGAGAACTTTTCAAACTGCTGTAACCTGGAAAGGAAGCATTTTCAGACCTATGTTTATATGGAATTTTTTTCATTTTTATGATCCGTAGAACACGCTTTTAAAGTTTGGCGAAACTATTCCAAAATATCCTGTATAATGGAAGAAATTTGCTGTTTGACCACTATTACATGATACATATGCTTATGATATATTTAAAATTTATATTATTTTTCTTTCGTAAACCAAGATTTAATTAAATAAATTAATACTGATATCATTTTGATATTAGTCATTGTTTTAAAAATGATTTAATTGTTTTTTGGATTTATTTAAATCATCTGGAAACTAATGTTTAAAATCACGTTATTCGTGTAGAGAATAAATTAAAAATAAATTAGTTGTGTTACAACTCGCATAAATTTGATTAATATAATTTGCATGCCGACTAATTACTCAATAATATGCAGGGATTAATAAGACGGGAATTGGTCACCTTCCAGCAGTGTTGATTAATTTATTTGAAACTTGTATTATCTTATTTTTCGTGCCTAAAGATCATACATTTTATTAGTATTTTTGTCATTTTTATATACACTATGATATATTAAAAGTAATAATAAAATATTAAACATTTCATAATAAAATTAATTTTAAAATTCATTTATTTTTAATCATATATATATATATATATATATATAATCTTACAAATTATATTAATATAAAAACTCTAAGGAACTCATAACTAGGTCCTCTCAAGTGAACTAGTAAAGACATTCATTCGTCCAGACCTCAAAATCATTTGTTATAAGTTATATCCAAATGACTCATACCTTTAAATATTTTGTGTATTGGAAAACAATGTTCAGTTTTGTGAAATTTTCTTTTTGTTATAACTCAACTTTTTATATAAGTTTTAGCCTATATTATTTTCTATTTTGAATGTACTGGGGCCTTTTAAAGATTAGTACATCTCTGGACAACTGAAAGATCATGCGTGACACCTTTATGAATAGATTGATTTAGATGGCCGCAAATGTTTCTTAGAGCATTTGCAGTCATAATCTGACTAGCTTTAGCTTACAAAATTTACAAATAACGGTAGACAATGAATTTGAAATATTTAATATAGTCTTTTATAGAATCTATTATAATAGATCCGATGGTCAGTAGTTTAAATACGCGAATAAAAATAGTTTCATATTTAAACTGTTATAATCTATTTGAAATTTCCAATATTTTTACAAGAAATGTGAGATTATAAAAAAATGTCACACGACGTCGTCATATGACGTGACATTTGAATTTTCGAAGATTTTATTCTGTTCTATTTTATTCAACATCGTTTTATTCTCGAGTTTCTATTTGACATTCTCCAAAATGGCAGACGCTGGATCAAACAAATCACCTCAATGTTATTTCAAAAGTAATAGGAAAAGACAGCGTTTACGAGGACAAGATAAAGAAATACTTTAGAATGTATATACTCAGTTACAAGGACAAAATCCATCTTTGTCACTTGAAGAGGTAGCACAGAAGACTTCGGTTCTGATTGGCGTGTCATTTTCAAGCATTTTTCCTATGAAGTAAAAATGGCAGTCGACAGGTTTCGGAAAGGTGGATAGCTGGTTAAAAAAGAGGTTTCTCGTGAAGAAGTGAAATTCCATGAGTTTGTCTACATGGCCATTAGAACCATGGTCACGGTTCATCGATTTTTCTTTATAACTGAGCCTTTAACGATTAAAAACGTTCTTGAAATAAACGACGACCCCAATTTACCAAATATAAATCAACATTGTATCGTGTGTTGAAGGAAATTGGATTTTTGCGTTTAATTGTTGAAATTGTAATTCAAAACTAAAAAAGAAATCACACGAACTGAATGAATGAAGGCATCGTTACTTGAAAATAGTGCGTCAATATTGTCAAGAAAAAAGTATTTACTATCTGGATAAAACATTCATTAACGCTGGCCATCCGGTTTTCAAATGTTGGACAGTACTATAAAATTTTATCAAGATGTATTTCTTCGTGGATTGTCAACTAGATTAAAAAATCAAAGTGGTTGTGAATGAAAAGCATTTAATCTGCGTGCATGCAGGCAACAAAAATTGATTTGTGGACGGAAATCTCCTATTTTTTTCATCAAATAATAATCGTTATTATCATCGGAATATAAATGGTTCGAAACAACTATTACACTGATCCCATGTGTTTTTGTTATTTTTATAGATAATGCGAAATATTATAGCATTTGCTCTGATAATATGCTGAAAATTCGTGGAGAAAAGACAAAATTTATGACTAGTTAACTGAAAAAGGAATATCATGGCAGCCAGAACAAAAAACAGAAACTGTTGGAGTTAGCGAAAATAGAGAAGCTGAATTATTTGAGCTATCGTGTCGATGACAATGCTAAAGCTGCAGGTCACACCTTATTACGTTTATCACTATATCATGCCTAACTTAACTCGATTGAATTAGCGTAGAGTCAAGTCAAAGATTACGTTGAATATCACAATAACAATTTCAAGTTGGATTATGTCAGAATTTTATTTGAAGAGACATAAACGCTGTCGACCGATCCATGTAAATATCATTTGTCAAGTATGTTGAAAAGAAAAAGAAATTTGGAAATTAAACTTTTCTTCTGGAGACATTGTTGTGGATTCATTAATGATTAATATGGACACACCAGACACGATTCTGGATGCATTTAACCTAAGCATTATCGGTAAAAAAAATTATTTATATGTTAAATAATTAGAATCTTGTTTTATTATACGTTTGTTAAATTGATTTAAAATGAACATACAATAAAACAATAATAAACAATTAAATAAGTCATAAATTTTTATAATTCAAATAAACAGTAAAATCAATTATATACTTTCTCTCAATTGAGTTGATAGTGACGTAGACAACACGACGGTCACAAAAATCACCATGATTGGTGAATTACCGAAGAAAGTGAATATAGTTATACTTACCCACAATATAATTCCATAGAAAATTCATTTACAGGCATCCTTATGAAAGTATTCACTAAAAGTAACACGAAAAGTGTTACACACATTCAAAACAATCTATCTTTCACTACTGTTTGACGGCGTGCTCGATAAAACAATAATTCGCCCTCAGCAGTCTTGAACAGAACTAAATTTCCCTTTCCCTCATGATTTGAATTTTTATTACAGTGCACACGTTTTTAGTTTTCGTACATAAATAGTTTTAAAGTGAACAAAGCATTGTAAATAAATTTTTGATGGAACTAAATTGTGGATAAGTATATTGGAGTTCTTCGGTACTTCGCCTATCACGGTGACTTTTGTGACGTCATGTCGTATACGTCACTATCAACTTAGATGAGACAGAGTAAACTATACTTATAATCGCATAACTGATAAGCTTCATTGCTTAGTTACCGCACATCGACTCTATTCTTATTCTGATAAATCTATATTAATATAATTATAATTTATAATTATTTACTATTACATTAATTTAATAATGGTTTATAATTAAATTACATTATTATTATTCTATTGAAAACAAAGTTGATCCTTATCTACTTGATCAACTTATAAAATGTTGATTTAATTATTTAAAAATTATATTTATAAAATTTAAAACATAACAACAAAAAATGTATTCTTAAAGTAATAAACATAAATATTTAAAATGTCGTAAAATTTTTATATTTTTTTAGTTCTGTTTATTTTTTTATGATTCCTGCTTTTTATTATTATTAGGTTGTATGGTTATTTTTTTAAATTAAAAAAATAATATATTGTTAGATATAATTATGAGATAGAAAGAGATGCGTGATAACTATAGAGTTCAGAAAAGAAAATTAGATAGAAGGTAAATTTAGAAAAAAAAAATAAAATAAAAAAATACAAGTTTTCGAATTTGTTTTTTTTAATTTTATAAATCGATTGCTGCTTCAAGGTATTTCATTTTAATATTTTCTGTTTCTAAATATTTCGAATTTTATTTGTAAAAAATTTCTCAACATGTTTCCCCCCCCCTTTCTCTCTTTCTTACTCTTTTATATATTAAAAGAATTTTATTTTATTTAAAAAAATTAAAATTAATCTTTTTAAATATTAATTCGAGTTATAATAAGTTTAATAATAAGCAACTTAAACTATAACATTAACACATCAAATACTGTATTATTTAGGTCTACTTTTAATATTTAATATTCGTTTAGCTTTATATAATGTAGCGATTCCCAACCTGTAGTCCGTGGGCTTGAGGTAAGAAAATTCAAAAAAAANATATAATGGTTTTCTGTTCATTCGGCCATCTTCTATATAGGCAAGTTATGTGGCTTAATGTTGAAAACTGTTTAGCATGAAATGTGTGTTTTTAATGAAATAAATCAATAGGCACAATAAAAAACATATCTAATAGATATTCAAATTGTAAAAATAAATTTTAAAGAGTTAAAAATAATGAAAATGAATTAATTTTATAGAATCCAGTGTAATATTATATAAAATCCAACAACGAGTTGCGTAACTTTCCCGGCAAAAGAATTTAAAATTGTGTGTGGCGACATCTGTTATGATATTTTATTTTAAAAACGCCTTCATTTGTTTGCTTCTGAAATTGGCACTAAATTGAGTATAGTTTTACATCGAAATACATCAAACAATACTGTATAGTAACATGATTTACATAGAAATTTAAGCTTGGGATTAAAAGTCGTATGATATCAATGTCATTTACAATGCAAACTTGTACATTTATTAATTCACAGATACTTAAGAGTTTCTTTAATATTTTATGAGGAAGATTTGTTTACAAAGTATTCATTGGCACTTTACGAGGATTGCGTAATTATTTTGGATGAATCTGTGGCATTATTACTGTTCTCAATATTTATTTATTCATAAGGTTAAATATTATATATTAATTAAAAAAAAAAAAATTATATATTAATTTATTATTTTTACTAATAACATTATGTATAATACTCTATTATTTATTGGACTATAAATAAATAATTTTTTTTCAAATATTTTAAATTTCTTTTAGTTTATAGCCTAATTATACCATTTTTGTGTATTTTAATTATAAATATTTTTACGAAAATTCAATCATAACAATTTCTGAGTAAGCTTATTATATTTTTCTATTAATTATTATCTATTAATAATCATTTTCATTATGTATTATTAATTAATATATACTGTACGAGTATAATGAGATATTATTTTCGAAAAGTAATCACTCTTATGGTAAAATATAATACTTTTTTTTATAGTATATAAAATTAAAATAAGCTTAAAATTAAATTTACTTCTGTTTAAATAATAATTTCTATACGATTTAATTAAAATCTTATTTTAAAAGTATGTTTTAAGCATTAAAGTGAAAATAATTTGAATATATCGAGTTTAAAATGTAGAATAAACGTCTAAAACAATTTTAAAATATTACATTCGTAATACTTTCGTTTTCATTTCTTTAAATTAAAAGCATTATATGTTCAATAAAAAAATACTTATAAATTAAATCGATTCAATATCTTATTTTTGAACATGGTCAACTTATCCATTGTTAACTTTTATAAGATCAGCAAAGGGTACTTCAGATACAAGAGAGAAAAATAAGTCCTGAGGGAAGACCGATCGATGCGTTATGATAAATGCTATAACCCACGAGTCTGATCGTCAAATAAGGTCGAGTCGCTATCTTCTTCAATTCTACAAACTTGGACTATGACAGAACTTTCTCTTAACTTCGTATTCTCGTTTTTGTCATCCTGAAGATCACAATACGAATATGATTATGCTCTTGGGATTTTCCGAAGTTTTACATTCGCTTTTTGGTTTTAAAACTTAAAAAAAGATTTTTTTTATATGTTTTAGAATATTTACAAGAAATTTTATTACTTAAAAACAAATCTCTATTATTTTATATATTATTATATTTTATATTAACANTAATCATTTTCATTATGTATTATTAATTAATATATACTGTACGAGTATAATGAGATATTATTTTCGAAAAGTAATCACTCTTATGGTAAAATATAATACTTTTTTTTATAGTATATAAAATTAAAATAAGCTTAAAATTAAATTTACTTCTGTTTAAATAATAATTTCTATACGATTTAATTAAAATCTTATTTTAAAAGTATGTTTTAAGCATTAAAGTGAAAATAATTTGAATATATCGAGTTTAAAATGTAGAATAAACGTCTAAAACAATTTTAAAATATTACATTCGTAATACTTTCGTTTTCATTTCTTTAAATTAAAAGCATTATATGTTCAATAAAAAAATACTTATAAATTAAATCGATTCAATATCTTATTTTTGAACATGGTCAACTTATCCATTGTTAACTTTTATAAGATCAGCAAAGGGTACTTCAGATACAAGAGAGAAAAATAAGTCCTGAGGGAAGACCGATCGATGCGTTATGATAAATGCTATAACCCACGAGTCTGATCGTCAAATAAGGTCGAGTCGCTATCTTCTTCAATTCTACAAACTTGGACTATGACAGAACTTTCTCTTAACTTCGTATTCTCGTTTTTGTCATCCTGAAGATCACAATACGAATATGATTATGCTCTTGGGATTTTCCGAAGTTTTACATTCGCTTTTTGGTTTTAAAACTTAAAAAAAGATTTTTTTTATATGTTTTAGAATATTTACAAGAAATTTTATTACTTAAAAACAAATCTCTATTATTTTATATATTATTATATTTTATATTAACATAAATTCTCAGGAAATAGTAACGGAAATGTTCAGTAATTTTTTTTTTTTGGATAGAAAGATTTAAAATTTTTATTAGATTTGTAGATTAATTAAGTTAAAATAATTTTAAAAATTTAAAAGTTCGGATCGATAAAAAAATATTTTGTATTTATATTAAAACTCTTCTTCGCTTTAACTGCATTTATTTTTCTTTTCTTTTTCTTGTCAGTTATCTGCTGTTTAATGTTCAAAAGAAACGTCAATCATGATTAGATTTTATATTTTGGACAAACATAAAACACAATTTTTCATCGCATCGATATATAACTATAATAAAAATTACTTAAATATAATTATTTTATATTAAAATTAATGTAAATGATATTTGCTAACAGGCAAATTAATTATAATAATTTAACCGATAACTTAATATATTTTTATAGAATTAAAATTGTTTATAAATAAAATTATATGCTTATTTTTTTATTTTATTCTTCAGTGGCATATTGATATTTATTTAAAATTAATTAAATAAATAGGCCTATATATAAATTTACAGAGTGGTTCAAAAATTACTTAACCGCTTTTTATGAAAAAAGTCGATAATTTGTGAAAGAGTGTCAAAGCTTTGCGATTTGTGTTTAGAATAAAAAGGAGCTGTTTGAACAATTTTTGTAAAGCTTGTTAATAACAACGTATTTGAATAAAAGAGTAATTTAATCTATATAATGGTTTTCTGTTCATTCGGCCATCTTCTATATAGGCAAGTTATGTGGCTTAATGTTGAAAACTGTTTAGCATGAAATGTGTGTTTTTAATGAAATAAATCAATAGGCACAATAAAAACATATCTAATAGATATTCAAATTGTAAAAATAAATTTTAAAGAGTTAAAAATAATGAAAATGAATTAATTTTATAGAATCCAGTGTAATATTATATAAAATCCAACAACGAGTTGCGTAACTTTCCCGGCAAAAGAATTTAAAATTGTGTGTGGCGACATCTGTTATGATATTTTTTAACAAAAATTTTTATATTATTAATTATTGTATAATAACAATAAGTTAACGAGTAAAATCTTTATTAAGGCCGATCTCACTCTATATATGACCCCTGTATCTCCCCACTTTCTCGACATTTAATCACCAAAATTTAATATCATTAATGCCCCTAATACACAAACATCCTTGCAAAATTTCAGAAAATTTTGACGAAGGGTACAGAAGTTATTAAGTTTCATATTGGGTGAACAAAATTGTGCCACACTCACTAACATCCAAACATACAGAAAACCCCCAACTTTATTGCATTTTTTTTGCGGTTTCANCAAATTGTAAAAATAAATTTTAAAGAGTTAAAAATAATGAAAATGAATTAATTTTATAGAATCCAGTGTAATATTATATAAAATCCAACAACGAGTTGCGTAACTTTCCCGGCAAAAGAATTTAAAATTGTGTGTGGCGACATCTGTTATGATATTTTATTTTAAAAGCTTTTTATATTATTAATTATTGTATAATAACAATAAGTTAACGAGTAAAATCTTTATTAAGGCCGATCTCACTCTATATATGACCCCTGTATCTCCCCACTTTCTCGACATTTAATCACCAAAATTTAATATCATTAATGCCCCTAATACACAAACATCCTTGCAAAATTTCAGAAAATTTTGACGAAGGGTACAGAAGTTATTAAGTTTCATATTGGGTGAACAAAATTGTGCCACACTCACTAACATCCAAACATACAGAAAACCCCCAACTTTATTGCATTTTTTTGACGTTTCAAAGCCCCCACGAGTCCAAAAATGTAAAAATCTTGAAGAATGGGTCAATATTTGACCGATCGCCATACTTTCCCTCTTATGTATAACAGCCGGGAAAGTTTAAAGTTAACTAAAATTTACCTTATTCAAAGTATATTTTTATCATAGAAAACCAATAAAGACATTTTAAAATTTTATTATTTAAAAAATATAATTAATATTTTAATGTTATTTTATTTTTAACATAAAAATAATCTTTAAACAGATAAGGGACTCAGGACTCTTTTGACTTCTCAAAAGTCCTGATTTTGTTTCATAATATTTGAATATATTGAAGTCGTTTAACATTCGAGTTTTAATAAAAATATCGATTTATCTCATAAGACGAGAATTCAAAAGACATTTTATTAAGTAGTAAATTAAGTTGTTTGATTCAAGATATCGATTTTTCTAACGTTTCTTGTCGTTTAATTGATTCGAGAATTGTAGTTGAATTAACGGATTATCAAAACAATAGAATTCAAATTATAGATATTCGATAAGTGTTTTCTTCCATTCTATTTGAATTTTACCTTTCAACTTTAAATATAATTACAAATTTAATTTTCATGTTATCATTTTCCATTAATTTTTAATTGTAATCTTTGTTTGATGCATTTAATATTTAAAATTGTATATTTATTATCTCAAATATTAATATTTAATGAATCTGCTTGTTAAATATTTAACATTTCGGATAGAAGTAAAATGTAAAATAGAATTAAATATAGAAAAACACATTTTATAAACTCTTATTCGGTAAATTAAATCGTAAAATAATTATCTGTTTTTGTTTTTATAAATAGAAATAAAATAGTTATTTATATTATTTATAACTTTTTCTAAATTCGAATAAATTAAATATAATCTGTTAAGGTAAATTAAGATAAGATACGTAGTAATTCAAATTAGTTAAGATAAGGTAAGGTTATAAAAAAAAAAATAGCAAAGATAAAAGCAAGGTAAAGGTAAGGTACGGTAAGGTAAGATAAGTTAAAGGAAAAATATAATCAATTTAAAGTTATACAATTTTTTTCTTTTTTAGATTTTCTTGATAACGATTCGTAATATACAGATCTTGACCAATGGATCATGTTTATCAGTCATTGATTTTTTCCTCAAGATTTCTCAAGATAACCAGTTTTATATTATATATAATTTAATAAATAATATTATTTTTACTCTTTTAATAGAAAATTTAAATAATTTTTAATGATAATCTAAGATTAATTAGCTTTATTCTTCTTTCTATTTACAATATTTTTGAATGGACGTTTTTACGAAGCAAATCTTTAAAATAATCTCTCTATATAACACTTATAATCTAATACAATTTAGAAGTATTTAGATGAAAAATAACTGACTCCACTTGTAATTAATATAAATTAGCACAAATATTAATTTAGTACTGTCTTGCGGAATAAACCTTTCGTTTATTATGAAACAATATGTGACGGGATTTATTAGTGCTTATCGTTAACCCGTTATTAATTAGGAATTCGTTTATCATTTCCGAGTCTTTATTCATCTGCAGGTACAAACTTTAAGATCTTTATTAAACTAGTTATTAATATTTCACGTGTATTGTAATAATTTACTGTTCTGATCTCTTTTATACAGATAGAAATTAGTGTATGGTTATTAGATAAAATGGTACAATTTTGAAACCATTTTTATACAAAATATTGTAATTAATTGTCTCTTTAAATAAATTATGCCAAAATATAAAACTACTTAATATTATTTAGTGAAAAATTTCAAAAAATTTTGCACATCTCTTTGGTTTCATTACTCAAAGTTCTTGCCATATACAGTATATATAAATTGACAACAATGGTGTATTATCCCGTAGGGAAAAAAAGGAGATATTTGCTTAAGGCTTTCAGTTCTAAGGGACTCCCAAATGAATTTCAGTTGATTTACTGCCCTAATATATACATCACACACATTGTTAGCCTCTTCAGCGAAGTTAGATAACATCAGAATCGAATAGTAGCAGCATGTAGACATTTATAGATTCATTATCAATAAGAATATTATTATATGACATTACTCATACTTATTAAGGGGCAACAATTATTTTGTATAAGGTCCCATGATCTGTAACGATCGCCGATTAATAAAATTCGTAAAATGATTCATTACATTTTGTAATTTAATGTTAGAATAAAATACATTTGTCTAATAACTTTTTGTAATTATATCCTTTAAAAAATTATTGAATTTCATTAATTAACCAAACTTTAAAGCATTATTGATTAAACGAAGAAAACTATTTTTCAATAGAATTAAACTTAGCGAAAGAATAAAATTTTCAATTTTATTTTATTTTTTTTAAATCGTGCGATAGAATTTCAAGATTTAATCAATAAAAAAATAACTGTTAGTTATCTTATATCATATTAAATCAATTTAATCAATTTTTTACGCAAAAATGTAATTTTTAATTATTTTTATAATCAAGAAAATATTTTAATCATAAGAAAAATTAGAATATGATTAAAACATTAATCATTACGGCGTTCAATACTAAGATAAAATAATAGGAACTTCATTGTAAAGCAAAGAGGAGAAAAATATGTTTTAAAGATGTTATCATTGTATAAATCTTGTAAAGACACATATAACAAGAATTGCTTAGATATTTGACACTAGTCAAAGTAACATTATTCACGGTAACACGTTGGACAGAAACGATGGATTATGGCAGCACTTAGCCACTAACAAGCTATCAAATAAAAGCTGATGGGTAAAACAAGTTTGACGTCTGTCAAGTTAAATCAATTTTGTTCTGTTTTGTCATTTCTATTGATGCCGAAATTGTCATTTGTTTAGAAGTAACAAATGCAATTTGATTAAAATGTAATGCTCAAAATTTACTATTATTTATAAGTTCTATCTATTCTACTTCATAATATTAGTTTTAATTAATTAAAATTATTATTTTTTTTTATATAAATGTAAAGGTAAAAGTTTAAATTTCTGTTAGGATTATATGCGATTAATTTGTTTGAAACTAAGAATTATTTTTACGGGTTTTTTTAAACAATTCTTTTTGTCTTATAGAAACTAAGGGGCCCTTTTTTTAAGAATCATCGTGGGTTCGGCCGAGTCCACAATGGGGCAGCCGAGTGGTGAGGAATGAAAGTCGACACATCTGGGACAGACCACCCCCAAAAACCCTGGAGTTTTTTCGATCGCCCGGATTTAATCCTGGATCTCCAGAGCGTTAGTTTGCCTCGACTATCCGGTCGGAAAATTAATTTTAGTGTATTATTTATGAAATAAATAATAATAATATTTAATAACAATAGTAAATAAGGAATAACGATAATTTTTATTAACTTATTAGTTCTTATAACATTTCAATAATATATTTTCTAAAAATTTACAATAAACTTATAACAAAAATAAATCATAATAAGGTTATATGTGGTTAACTTTATTATAATTCTAGTAAGAATTTAAGATAATTTTGTAATATAGTAATATATTTAAAATAATGGAATTAAATAGTAATATTGATATTAAAATTCTAGAAATAATTTTTATTTTAAAAATTTTAAATTTTAAAATCAAATATTCTTACATTATTATAATATTCTTATATGCAATTTTTATATTATTATTAAACTAAATTAAAATTTTATAAAGTTAAAATATAAACATTATTAGTTTCTTGTTATGTCTATTATTATTTGTTATAAACAAGTTATAAATTAAGAAAAATATATGAATTATAAAATTCAAGTTGTTCTCTTTAGTGAGTGATTTATGTTGACTTATTTCTTTATTTATATATACCTAATATCATAGGATAAATGAAAGTGTTTTCACAGACGGGTGGATTCACTTATTGAGGATTCGGCAAACCCCTATGGACTGATAGCTTAATGGACTAAAGGGACGGTTGCTTGATCACGTTTTCATTTCTACTAAACCGAATGTGAACCCTTAAAAGCATCTTTACATTAGTGTAGTGTAGTAATGAGAGGAAAAATTTTTTAAATTGATATATTCGAATCAATGAGTACAAAGGGATTGCGTAAAGTACTATATAATAACATGTTATTTTTCTATATTACAGCACATTAATTTTACCGCGTATAAGTCATATTAAAATATACATTTACATTAAACATTAATTTTTTCCTTTAATTTACAATATTGTGATATTAATTTAATTAATATGAAAAGATTTTCGTTAATATTATATTAGAATGTTTTTAAATAAAAGTTTATATGAAATGCCAAGCTTTAGTTATAAAAATATTTTAAAAAATCGTCTTAGAAATCGTTTTACTGCAGTAACTCCTCGTTATATCGAGACAAACAAAATAAGCGATGTATCAGATGATGCGTTATAACTTATGTGTCTACCCATTGTTAGCTAAAGCGCTTTTATATTTGGAAGACAAAAAAATAAAAATAACATGATATATCTAATGAGCGATATAACGAGAGCTACTGTATTTAAAATATATTAGAGTAAATCGGTTGGAGAAACCCATTTCGCGATGATGTCTTTTCTTTTATAGCTCCTCAATGTAACGAGATAAATTACCAAGAATTGGCGTGAGGTGAGAAACAGAAAACGTGCGATTGCTGCAGGTGTCATTTTCAATTGTCCAGTAAAAACGTAGAAAAGTGTAAAACTTTCTCATAGAAAAAATATATATGAGAAAAATATATATTCTTTTAAGCATTTTAAAATAATATATATTTCTTTCTTACTATATATATATAGATTAATATAAGTTAATGAAGTATCCGAGAAATTTGGAGTGTAGATTGCATTTCTAAACATCTTTAATTTATTTTCGAATCTTGTCCTGACATATTAAATCACACGATTGTCTTGGGTATGTTAACCGAAACTTTGGTGAGATAACATTTCTTTCGGTGTAAAATGCCCATTATAAATGTCCTTATTTTGTAACAATTTAAAATATCTAAAAGTAGTAAAGTAGGAAGAGAGAAATTTTTATTTATCTGTTTATTAATTATTAAATATCTGTTTATCATTCCTTAATCTCGAGAACGGTGTTCAATAATTGAAATTCAAGACTAAACATGGAAACATTAGGAGTAGGACATCCTGATTAACTATATACAAACTTCCAATGCAAACCGGAAGTCATGTTATTTCAATTTAAAATTTTCCCCCCGAAAGTAGTTAGATAGATGATCAGCACTAACGCATTGCTACGGAAAAATATAATGCACAGGGACAAGACACTACTAATTTGAGGTAGAGAGCATATATTTTAAATTTAATAAATTAAAAATATGATTAAAAATTGCAGCCTGGGATTGTGACGATGTCACAATAAATAATTGTTCGTTTACTATCCGTCCTTATCATTTGGTGCATGCTTTTGAAAGAAGGCTTTTCTTCATGTTCATCATATACCCGTAAGTGCCCATAGGGTGAAAAGAGTTTTTAAAATGTTTGTTCTTAACTTATTAGTCACTATGTTAGTAGTAACAGAGTGGTTAACACCACTGAACATTGGTAGTTGGTACCCGGTTTGCTCATGACGAACTAGCTGCCGAGTGACGTTTTGTGGATCTTCATGTGTTTAAACACGTGAAGATCCACAAAACGTCACGCCTAGGAAACGGGATACAATTTCCATTGTATCAAATTATTTTCTTACGATTTTTATCATTTGTGTTATATCCGTTTTATGAGAAAACAGTTCCGTTTCCTAATTATTTAGATTTCTGTAAACATTAATTATAATATTAGGAGCGTATTTATTTTGTTTTAATAGCAATCTTCACTAATTGTTTAGAAACATTTACTAAGTAAATATTTCCTATCGAAGGTTGCTACTTTGTTGACATCGAAACACAGTAATCTTCATATATGTAAAATTTGTGTTGACTTTGAATATAATTATACGTATAAACTAATCTCTATAAAACTTTAATTGAGTTGTCTCTAAAAGGAAGAATTCCAAATTACTGTTTGTTTTGACATTTCTCTCGTACTCTGACTTACTCCGCTTAAACATGGAGCAGACATCTTGTAATGTACAGTACGTGTATAGAATATATTGATTTTGATTAGTTAATTTTGAATCACTTTCAATTTTCGTTGATTGCAATTGAATTAGAGTACAATTTTATCAATCGGATTTAGTCATATCGTTGTAATTTTTATCGTGTACAAACGACGCGTGTAACATGCTATTTCTAAGGAAATCGTATTGTTCTCTTCCCTTAATACGTAAATAAGCCACGACCAGATGGCCGAGACTTTTAAGGCTCCAGTCTATTACTCTGGTGAGCTGGAATCCATTTTGAATGAATACTCCAAATAATCTTTAATGGGCGATCTTCCCGAGGCACACTCGAGTGAAAAAAACCATTGAACACTGATAGTTGGTTACAGATTCGCTCCTCGCTAGCCGGCATTCTCGATTTTCTTCGCGTATCTAACACCTTAATACGGGCTAATTTTTCATAAAAGGCCTCTTGAGAGGCATCTTCCGTTTAGCAGATGGTCCAGGCGTGTTGCGCGTTGCTTTATATTATCAAACCTACAATCTTCTCGCATGTCAGGCCCCGTCAATCAACTTCCTCCGGTCGCCTTAACGATCTGGATTCTTCCATGTCCACAATGGGATTCTTCCATGTCCATCATAGACATGGAAAAATGATTACAGGAGGTTAGGTCCTTAGCGCAAATATCAATATAATAAAGAGTCAAGCTGAAGAAACCGTATTTTTCTCATTCTACTTTTGTTATTTATAAAAACTAAATCTTATTTTTGAGTAGAAGATCATTTAAGAATTTTTAAACTTTCTATACAAGTTAAAAATATTGCTATTACATAAAGGAAGATTTTATATTTTAGTAATGAAAATAGAAATAGTTACTATTTGAAATTTAAACATCTTCAAGAACTGATGTGTTCGAGAATGTCTTTTTGATATTAATCTATTTCGGGAGAACTTCAAAATTTTAAAGTATTTTCTAATTGTATCAAGCACGAACGTTTGGAATTTTTAAAAATATTTCATTTTAAAGTTGTCATTCTTGAAATTCTTTATAATCTATAGGAAGCTCTTAGAAAACAAATTGAATGGTATGTATTATATATTAATGGTATTATCAGATGTTACATCATTAATAAGAGAACGAGTTTTATCGTTTATAATTGCAATTTGAATATGAAATTTAGTACAGAATTAAAACAAAATTTAAATTTAAAGTATTCAATAGTTATACTAAATGTGACATCATTTGGAAATTTTTACAAAGATGCTATTGAAATTTTAATTACCGCTCCTAGCTATCATTTTTCTAGTTGTTAACTAATTACGACTTTTAATCTTAACAAAGAAGTAATATAAAAATAAAAACAACTTTTTATGTCTATATTACTTAGATCTTAAAATTAATTCTTACTAACTAAAAATTATTTAAGTATAGTTTTCATTTTACTTTAATTATAAAATCGGAAATATTCTATTTACTTTAATTTTACAGTTTTCCAAATTATATATTTTTATTGAATTTTTCGGAGAATATATTTAAAATCATTTCGATATACGTATAATTATATATATGACATTATTAATTGTTCAATATAGCAAACTATCGTGTTTACTAATTTATCAACAGAAAAGTTATCTCAACGAATTAAATGAATTAATTAATGTCGAAAAATATGGTAATGTAAAAAATGATTTACAAATAAATAAATAAAATAAAAATTATTTAAAAATTTTAAGTGAATATATTCAAAATTAATAGGCATTAGCATTTCAACATCGTTGGTTTCGTTCGCAATGGTGCTGTGATAGAGAAACATGGACTTCTAATAATTGGCGAATCGTCTTTAGCGACGAATCTCGCTGCTGTTTGGACGACCATTGTGTTATAGTGTGTGTGTTTGTGTGTGTGTAATACGCCTGATAAACGCTTAAATCCGCCTTTACTATTGAGCGGCACACTGCCTTACTAAATTTAATAAATTAAAAATATGATTAAAAATTGCAGCCTGGGATTGTGACGATGTCACAATAAATAATTGTTCGTTCACTATCCGTCCTTATCATTTGGTGCATGCTTTTGAAAGAAGGCTTTTCTTCATGTTCATCATATACCCGTAAGTGCCCATAGGGTGAAAAGAGTTTTTAAAATGTTTGTTCTTAACTTATTACTCACTATGTTAGTAGTAACAGAGTGGTTAACACCACTGAACATTGGTAGTTGGTACCCGGTTTGCTCATGACGAACTAGCTGCCGAGTGACGTTTTGTGGATCTTCATGTGTCTAAACACGTGAAGATCCACAAAACGTCACGCCTAGGAAACGGGATACAATTTCCATTGTATCAAATTATTTTCTTACGATTTTTATCATTTGTGTTATATCCGTTTTATGAGAAAACAGTTCCGTTTCCTAATTATTTAGATTTCTGTAAACATTAATTATAATATTAGGAGCGTATTTATTTTGTTTTAATANACATTATTCAACGAAGAAGCACACACCCTTATAGAATATATTCATAAATAAATTCGATAAATTAATTATTTAAACATTACCTTTAATTTAAACAAATTAAAATTTCAAAAGTTTCATCTGTACATGTATTAAAATACCACTCATGAAATAATTACACATGGTAATTAAGTATCTTTATAATTTCCTTTAGCCATATTTCCATATGTAAAACACGTAGGAGTGCGTGCCCTGCATTATAATGAAGAAAAATATGCAACTTATTTAATTTTCTATATATATATATATGTATCCTACCATTTAGTTTCTAAGTTTTAAAAGGAATTAAATTTAATCTCATCTTTAAATGACAAACTTTAAAATTCTAGTAGTCTAATGGAAATAAATTTTGATGTGGCGTTAGTATAATGTTAAAGATTTTCAGTTAAAATGTTACATTTACATTATTCTTTTTACATTATTAACATTTTACCCCCTTCTTTTCCGTAATGTGGTTATTTATATAAATCCTCTTCTTGTCTGTTAATATGGCTATGTAGTCTCTGATTAATCCAGTGCTTTTAAATGTAAGTTTCTGAATAACATAAAAAAAAAAACTTACAATTCCATTTATATATAATCATTTATAATGTGTCATTCCTATCGGAAATTAACTTTTAGAAAAAGTTAAGTTATAATTACGAGTAAAATAGTAACAAGAAATGGAGTTTTTTTTTATCCTCTTCAAAATCAATTAGCCAATAGTGTCATTTTTAGTGGTGATAACATGATTTATTTTTAACATATAAAAAAATAAAATTCGTTGGAAAAAAACTAATTTACGAAGTTTTCTTCATATATTAACCGAGTTTTCAAAAATTAAATTGAAAAAAATAAGTAGTACATAGTTATAACTGATCTAAAATACTTATAACAAATTGGTTTTTCTTCCTTGTCTTTTTTTTTTCTGAATAAAAACTAACTTATTAAAATTAGCAACTAAAATCGAATTATGTAAATTTAGAGAAAGGAAAAATTTACATAATTTTTCTCTCGAGTGAACTATATTTAGTTAAGTTTAAACTCGGTATATTTATATAAATCAAATTATATTTGTAAAGGTCAAACATTCATAGATTGAAGAGCTCAAATAAAATTTTCATTTCATTAATTTTTTAAGTACATTAGCGAATAATTTATATGGATAATTAATATCTTACTTCTTAAAAATTAATAAAGTGAATAATAGATTTTTTTCAGAAATTATAGAAAATTTTAATTAAGAATAGAGGTAATTTTAATTACGAAAATTATAGACATTAGTCTTCAAAATGGTTGAAGAGGCTCACTTGTTTGAAGTCAAATATATATAATTTTGACTTTTAGATAACATGACGACCTCATAGCCGAGATAGTTTACTGTTCTAGGATCTAGGATTGAAATTTGGCAAGCAGGGGTCATATTCTGGTCACCGTCTCTGGTCTCTCCTAAGCCAATCGCTGATTGGTTAATCCAAACGATGAGCCAATCAGCGACCAGCTTGTGAGAGACGAGAGACCAGAGACAGTGACCAGAATACGGCCCCAGTTCCCCACGCAAAAGGTCTGTCTGAACGGTGAATTCCGTTCCTCACTATCTTTCCGTCCTTTTTGTGAACAGTACGGTATAACTTTTATTATGTGTATAACAATAAGACATATATATATATGTCTTATAGTTCTATACATAATAAATATATATTACATTAATGCAATAAGATATATATATATAAATATGTCTTATTGTCTGAATGTAATTATTTGTCTAAATTCTCCGACAATTGAATTGATTTTAGAAGATTCAAAATGTTTACATATGTAATATCTCTATCGCAATTGCCTCTATTGTATAACTTAATTCCTTTGAATGAATTGTTTTGTACAACGTATTGAAAACGTTTTTAATCACTGAGATTACATGATATATACGTTAATGAATTTCATTTAAATGTAAATTAGATTATATATTATAGAACTATTTTAAAAAAAATCTCAGAATGTCAGAAACCAAAGCAAAAGTATTTATGGAAGGATATGATTTTCAATGATAACAAGGATGAAAGTTAAACACGACTTTTATATTCAATACAATTTTTTATTATAAGCCTGAAGGAATATATATATATAGGATTTATGTGTATTCATATACATATTTCTATTTTTCATTATGCTTTTAATTATGATAATAGAATTTTATTTTAAAATCAGTCTTTTTCTTAACGTATACTTAATGTTATAAATATTGAATATATACAGTTCGTTCGTTTTCAATCTCAAATTGAAAACGAACGAACTGTACTGTGGTGTCAGTTTGGAGAATTACTGAAAATAGTACTGAAGTCTAGTATATATACTGTTACATGTATGTATAATACATAATATAACAGATAACAGTATGTTTGAACAGTAAAGTAACTTTGTTT
This sequence comes from Centruroides sculpturatus, assembly GCF_000671375.1. Taxonomy (NCBI): domain Eukaryota; kingdom Metazoa; phylum Arthropoda; class Arachnida; order Scorpiones; family Buthidae; genus Centruroides; species Centruroides sculpturatus. The sequence goes on from NW_019384301.1 coordinate 1,183,691, forward strand.
CTTTGTTTGTTCGTATTTTTTATAATCTGCCATAAACTTAGAAAGAACTTGAAGCACTAAAACAATCAATCAGAGTAAGAGCAAACAAACAGAATGTTTATTTGCATCTTCAACTAGAAGATTTCAAGTTACATAAACGGAGGTTGTATATTTCCAAATTTTGAAAGGAACCAATTTTGAAAGAACATTTTTATTTATTTTTTACGTATTCATACGACTACCGAGTAAAAAATATTTTTACTTTTACTCCGTTAATTGTCTCAATGATTATTTCAAAAAGTACTGTACATATTTATTATGAAATATTGGCATAAAATTAAATAGGTTGTTTAATCTCGTAACTTTATATTTTGCCATTTATAATAATTAATTAAACTCTCATCAGATATATTATAGTTTAACTTTTTAANTGCTGTTTGGACGACCATTGTGTTATAGTGTGTGTGTTTGTGTGTGTGTAATACGCCTGATAAACGCTTAAATCCGCCTTTACTATTGAGCGGCACACTGCCTTACTGCTGACATGTTGGTCTAAGAAGTCATCACGTATAATTTCAGCAAGTTAATGCTCGGCCGAACACAGCTATGATTTCTCAAGAATGTTTTCGTCACGTTGCACACTGCGATCTGTCTGGTCTTCTGATTCGTCACCATCGAGGCTGGACGTCAGCTTCGGCCATTTAAGTTCATTTTTCATTCACAGTTTCATGCTTGTAATACTTCAAAACAAACAGAGGAAAAGATGAAATGTAAATTAAGAAATATTTCAATATATAACTGGTCAAACACCGTTATTTTCTAAGAATTATCACATCCGTAGACTCCAAAACTACTAGCCAATCGACAACTTTATTTTATTCAGATGCGTTTCCAAATTACAATATGTCCCTCCTAAGTAGGCTTTCTTTCATAGAGGCTAAATAAGTCACAAACACTTTTTTCAATACTTCTTATTTAGCCTGTACGAAAGAAAGCCCACTGAGGAGAGAAATATAATTTCCGAAATGCATCTGGGTAAAATAAAGTTGTTGATTGTATTTTTGGAGTCTATGGATGTGATAATTCCTAGAAAATAACAGTGTTTAACCCGGTTACATATTCAAATTTTAAAAAAACGGAATAGAAGCAGAATGATAAATCATAAGAAATATTTAGTTATTAATGTAAAAACTAAGCTTTAGTAAAAAAATTAAATAATAAAGTTTAATCGTTGTAATATAAAGCTAAAATTAGCAATATTTGCCAGATATTCTGCGACAGAAGATTGTACGTATACTGAAGAGGGATCGGTGAAAAATCCAATCCGAAATACAGTACATATGAATAAAAGATCTGTGAATTAGAGAGAGAGAGAGAGTTTACAAGTAATCGCGAGCAGGTATTTAATCTATTCGACAATCTGAGTCTTCTGTCGGAGATTTTCTAATGTCGGCCCTAGTTTCGAATGGCAATTTTTATAGTTCGGACGGAGAGTAAGTCTATGATGAATTTAATCAGTCGAGCCACTGGCTAGACATTGGAACGATGATCAACAGGAACTATTGCCAAAGACTAGCAGGGACTGGGCTCTGTCTGACTTGGATGGCTCATAGAATTTTTCTGCCTCACAGGAACTGTACTGTTCTCACTAACTGAATGCTTCTAACTGGGCCACCTACAGGAACCGGACGACCTGTATGACCCTTAGGAGGTCCTTTTATACCTTTTGGTCTGTTCCTTGAATCAGAACATGTCCAAAAGTGGCAATATCGGATGAAGAAATTGTTAAAAACCAATCTGAATTTTTCTTCACAACTTCTTGGATCTCAATCCAAGAAGTTGTGAAGAAAAATTCAGATTGGTTTTTAACATCTCAGGAGTGTTGTTAGAAAGGAAGTGTTATCTCTTTTGTCAGGATATGTTATTTCCTTTCCCTTTTCTAAAATCTTTTCTTCTGTTAAAAATTTATTTTGACTAAATTATAAAAATTGCAATCGGGATCTCACAATTTTATATAAAATTACATATTTAAAATATATTGCATAAAATATATGTAAATTAATATATAACGCATTAAAATGTTTAATATTTTTATTTATATTAATACGTATTTAAGTGCAATCTGTTCTAAAGTTATAAATTCTGAGATAGAAGTTTTCGTAACATTAATGGTATTCTGCTATAAACATAATTTCTATCAGAAAATATTATCTGCTCAGATAATCGTATGAAATAACTAAAGAACATCTTTCAGATTTGTAGTCATCCCTAAATTTGTAATTGTTTCAATTTATGCTTTACAATCACTTCAGACTTAACATAGGATAAACTTAAATATTAGAACAATACAATATTTCAAATTATTTCTTTTCCTAATGAAGCGACTAATAATTACATAAACAAGGATTTTGCAACGATTTTTTAAGCATTAAACCTCATTCTAAGAAACCAGAAATTGCAAGCACCGTAAGATTTTAGTGACGTGATATCTCATCATTAACGATTTAAATTTTCATTTGTTACATATTCTAAGAACATAAAATTCTATTGGTATAAAAATAATATTAAAAAATTCGGACGTGAATTGTTATATAATCGAAAAAATATTCCAATTGTATTCAAAATTCTGAAATTTTTATGTCAGACTATTTCATAACATATGTTTCAACTTCATATTATATAAACTAAACTACTGTAACGAATTCGTATTACAACCATTATGTTATTAATATTTTCCATTCTATCTTGGTTTCTTCGGTAAACTCTTCAACTTTCCATAACTCTTCTGTATCATTCGATCCACAAAGATCGTCCAAGTATATACCCCTGAATATTTTCTTCATAACTAAAAGTAATTTTTTTAATCTTCTCTATGGAATAATTGTACTTTTTTACATCATCTGTATATTTGTATTATGTTTCTCAGACAAGGTCTGTTAACAACTTTATTTTTCTCCTTTAGACAACCCATTCCTATATTCCGATATCCTATTTCTTTAATCTCTCCAAGTTGAGCTTATCTTTTCTTTTCTTTATAACCATTTTCTAATCTTATTGTGTAAATCCAGAACATAGTTCAAATCAAATTTTTGTCATTTGTAATCATATCGAGTACCGCATGATTCTTCTTAAAGTGTCTTTTAGAATTTTTCGTCAGCATTCTGCTTATTGCCATATATTATTCTTACCCGTTTTTAACATGCTTTACACTTCAAAATGTATTTTTCTTCTGTTGTCTTAATATATTTATTTTTTTTTATAGTTCTAGTTTATAAGATATTATGTGGACTCGACTTACAGAAATTTAGAAACATGAATAACAGCAAAAGAATAACACGCTGAAAGGAAAATTATCGAAAAATCTTGCTTAAAAGATATGTGGAAGAGATAGAATTATGATATAGAGAAGATGAAAAAAGAAATTTAAGAATTATATAGTAAATATTTATATGTCTGATGGACATGGAATACAACCTTGTGAATCACAATGATGCCGAAGAGTTATTGGAAGGTATATTGATTGAGAAATTGAAGAAAATAAGATAGAAAGGAAAATGCGTAGAAAAATTAAAGTAGCGAGAGTATTTGTTAAAATAATGTTGAACTTTATGTGAACTAAGAGCCCTGCTTCAGATCTTTGGCGGTTTAACCCCGATATTTCGCATCGCTTTTCGTTGCTCTCATATGTGTGTTGTATGCTGTTATATGTTAGATGAATATGTAAGATAAAATTAAAATGAGTATGCTGTTGTATTGTTGTATGCGAAGCGTGCATGCAAATTAAATAAAATTTTGAAACTGTAATTATAAAAAAGTGTGAAATTAATATATATATATATATATTTATCCTCAAAAGGGAAAACAATACAATAAAAAGAAAAATATTAGAACATTTAAATTTTAAAAATTTTCACAAAAAAATAAAATTAATATAACTTAAGGTTTCAAATTGGACAAAATATAGACAACTTATTATCGTAAGATGTCACCCATACTACACATAAATAACACTCATATTATCCCTTTCCACAGTGAAAGTATTCCTCATTTTACTGTTTTACCTTTACCAATTTTTTATATTTTAGTTTTCATTTTTATATATTATTTTATACATTTATATAACTTATCGTATCATTTATTTTTATTTTCAAGCTCATCCAGGTGACTGTTAAGTTAATACAACAAAATTTTGAAAATGTGAAGATGGTCCCCAAATTATTTGTCATGACGTTGTTTCAGGTGTCGAGACGCAGAATTTGACATTTTGTAGGGCCTAAAATATTTGACTTATTGAGATTTCAGAGTTATCCCGCAATATACTCGTCTTCCAATTTTCTAAACGCGCCATTTCATTTTTGTTTTCTTTAAACGAAGTCTGCTCCTACTCAAACATTTCATGTCAGTCAGTGAGGCCAATGTAAACTGTTAAGTAAGAGTTTGAAAATTTTGAATATAATTAAAACATACATTTTTTTCGAATGTATAAATACCTATATCTGATTTTTTGAATATTTTTTTTTCTATAATAATAAAATTGTATACTGTTAGAATGTAGAACGAATGAAAATATAAATTTTTAATAGTGAGATGACATATCTGATTAGATCTGCGATTCTGTATGGATGTGAAACGTGGCCAATGACAAAGCAGGAGGAACTACAACTACAGAGACTTAAAAATGAAATACTAAGGAAAATCTTAGGACCTGTGGTAGATTATGATGATAATGATATCATGGTCAATGGAGAACCAATATGGTGGAGAAGAACAAACCAGGAACTGCAGACAACCTACGACAAGCCCATGATCAAACAGATGATTAAGGTCAGAAGATTACAATGGCTAAGCCACGACGTAAGACTTCCTATAATGACAACAGTTCACGAGGGGTTCCCTATGAGAGGAAAGAAAAGAAGCCAAGAAGCCGTCCCAGAAAAAAAGAGGCTAGATGGGATCACTGAAGATCTTCAAGATCGCGGAATCGAAGATTGGCAGGGGCAGGCAATAGACCAATCGAAATGGAGAAGAATTGTGACTGCGTCTAAGGGTCTACAAGGCCCATAATGCTAGACGAAGAAGATGACATATCTTGGTTTAGTTTGATGAAATGCGCCAACGCAATACATGAACGATCTTCAAAGGGAAGATTCTTTCTGGGAGGAGTTTCTATAGCCCCTATTAAGCTGTTAAGTAACACTTCTTAATTATATTAAGCAAATAACATAATAACAAATAAATAATTCATCATTAATATTTATTACATTAAATTATTTTTTTAAACTTTTTTTCCAGTTTTTATATAATAATATTTAAAAAAATTATTTCTTTATTAAGTTGGCATTTAAACGATATTAATAGTAAGGAAAATGAAATAATCTTTATAATTTAATCTTACTAAAATAGTCTTTCTGTTGAAAATGCTTAAATTTGTTCTTCAGATTCCATAAAAAAATTTATTTAAAGAAAAACTAATATTAAAAGTTATTTTCACAAATATTTTTTTATCATTTTCAGGAAAAAAAACTGCTTAATTCGATAAAAGTTTTACAATTCTGTTGCTGAGCAGACAAAATACTTCATCGATTTGTAACGACTTTTGCTGAAGAATCTAAAAGATGCATTCACGGTTGGACTCTTGGCCTATTAGTAAAAGATTAAATTTCTTTGACGTTATGTTTTTTTGCATATTATTAAAAAATTAAAGCCAAAGTTTTAATTGCTTCATGGAAAAAAATGAATATTTCTCATCAAAAGTCTTATTTCGTAGACAGTTTTCTTATTTATAAACTATTTTATGTACTATTAGATTTAACAGTTACCATAGTGATGTTTGAGGTCAACGATTTAATTCCTGTTTTTCAGAGAAGGGATATATTTGATTATAAGATTAAGAAGAAAGGAAAAAATTGTTGAGATAATATGATCTAATTAAGATATTACATGTCCAACGTGTAACGTACATTGAATCTTGATTACATAAAAGGAATTACACAAACCTTATATAATCAAGATTCAATGGCACTTTAGTTTCTACTAGAATTAAAATATTAATTATTGTATTAATATTACATAGTATTTTCTTATAACACGAACCTAATAATAAGAAAGGCGTTTCTTGAAAATAATGAATGCATATGAAAGAATGAATTTCTAATTATATAAAAATGAAATGAAGAAACTACAAACTTTTTCTTTATTAAGTATATCTTTCTTCTATATTTAATTTATATTGTTATAAATTAATATGATAATAATAAATTAATTACACTATAAATTACTCTTCTAATTTTTCATGTTATAGAGGAATCCTCTGTTGTGGCTACATCTTCATCTTCCTATATACATTATATATCTTTATATATCTTTCATGATTCTTTTGGTATCTTTAGTAAGACATCAAAATTTATCATTATAAATACTAAATTTAAATAATC
>NW_019384301.1:1194508-1203021 GCF_000671375.1 Centruroides sculpturatus
GATAAAAATATATTTTTTTTACATATTAAATTTTTATATTAAAATTGATTTTTCTTATATAATCAAAAAATTTTGCAACATTATTCAACGAAGAAGCACACACCCTTATAGAATATATTCATAAATAAATTCGATAAATTAATTATTTAAACATTACCTTTAATTTAAACAAATTAAAATTTCAAAAGTTTCATCTGTACATGTATTAAAATACCACTCATGAAATAATTACACATGGTAATTAAGTATCTTTATAATTTCCTTTAGCCATATTTCCATATGTAAAACACGTAGGAGTGCGTGCCCTGCATTATAATGAAGAAAAATATGCAACTTATTTAATTTTCTATATATATATATATGTATCCTACCATTTAGTTTCTAAGTTTTAAAAGGAATTAAATTTAATCTCATCTTTAAATGACAAACTTTAAAATTCTAGTAGTCTAATGGAAATAAATTTTGATGTGGCGTTAGTATAATGTTAAAGATTTTCAGTTAAAATGTTACATTTACATTATTCTTTTTACATTATTAACATTTTACCCCCTTCTTTTCCGTAATGTGGTTATTTATATAAATCCTCTTCTTGTCTGTTAATATGGCTATGTAGTCTCTGATTAATCCAGTGCTTTTAAATGTAAGTTTCTGAATAACATAAAAAAAAACTTACAATTCCATTTATATATAATCATTTATAATGTGTCATTCCTATCGGAAATTAACTTTTAGAAAAAGTTAAGTTATAATTACGAGTAAAATAGTAACAAGAAATGGAGTTTTTTTTTATCCTCTTCAAAATCAATTAGCCAATAGTGTCATTTTTAGTGGTGATAACATGATTTATTTTTAACATATAAAAAAATAAAATTCGTTGGAAAAAAACTAATTTACGAAGTTTTCTTCATATATTAACCGAGTTTTCAAAAATTAAATTGAAAAAAATAAGTAGTACATAGTTATAACTGATCTAAAATACTTATAACAAATTGGTTTTTCTTCCTTGTCTTTTTTTTTTTCTGAATAAAAACTAACTTATTAAAATTAGCAACTAAAATCGAATTATGTAAATTTAGAGAAAGGAAAAATTTACATAATTTTTCTCTCGAGTGAACTATATTTAGTTAAGTTTAAACTCGGTATATTTATATAAATCAAATTATATTTGTAAAGGTCAAACATTCATAGATTGAAGAGCTCAAATAAAATTTTCATTTCATTAATTTTTTAAGTACATTAGCGAATAATTTATATGGATAATTAATATCTTACTTCTTAAAAATTAATAAAGTGAATAATAGATTTTTTTCAGAAATTATAGAAAATTTTAATTAAGAATAGAGGTAATTTTAATTACGAAAATTATAGACATTAGTCTTCAAAATGGTTGAAGAGGCTCACTTGTTTGAAGTCAAATATATATAATTTTGACTTTTAGATAACATGACGACCTCATAGCCGAGATAGTTTACTGTTCTAGGATCTAGGATTGAAATTTGGCAAGCAGGGGTCATATTCTGGTCACCGTCTCTGGTCTCTCCTAAGCCAATCGCTGATTGGTTAATCCAAACGATGAGCCAATCAGCGACCAGCTTGTGAGAGACGAGAGACCAGAGACAGTGACCAGAATACGGCCCCAGTTCCCCACGCAAAAGGTCTGTCTGAACGGTGAATTCCGTTCCTCACTATCTTTCCGTCCTTTTTGTGAACAGTACGGTATAACTTTTATTATGTGTATAACAATAAGACATATATATATATGTCTTATAGTTCTATACATAATAAATATATATTACATTAATGCAATAAGATATATATATATAAATATGTCTTATTGTCTGAATGTAATTATTTGTCTAAATTCTCCGACAATTGAATTGATTTTAGAAGATTCAAAATGTTTACATATGTAATATCTCTATCGCAATTGCCTCTATTGTATAACTTAATTCCTTTGAATGAATTGTTTTGTACAACGTATTGAAAACGTTTTTAATCACTGAGATTACATGATATATACGTTAATGAATTTCATTTAAATGTAAATTAGATTATATATTATAGAACTATTTTAAAAAAAATCTCAGAATGTCAGAAACCAAAGCAAAAGTATTTATGGAAGGATATGATTTTCAATGATAACAAGGATGAAAGTTAAACACGACTTTTATATTCAATACAATTTTTTATTATAAGCCTGAAGGAATATATATATATAGGATTTATGTGTATTCATATACATATTTCTATTTTTCATTATGCTTTTAATTATGATAATAGAATTTTATTTTAAAATCAGTCTTTTTCTTAACGTATACTTAATGTTATAAATATTGAATATATACAGTTCGTTCGTTTTCAATCTCAAATTGAAAACGAACGAACTGTACTGTGGTGTCAGTTTGGAGAATTACTGAAAATAGTACTGAAGTCTAGTATATATACTGTTACATGTATGTATAATACATAATATAACAGATAACAGTATGTTTGAACAGTAAAGTAACTTTGTTTCTTTGTTTGTTCGTATTTTTTATAATCTGCCATAAACTTAGAAAGAACTTGAAGCACTAAAACAATCAATCAGAGTAAGAGCAAACAAACAGAATGTTTATTTGCATCTTCAACTAGAAGATTTCAAGTTACATAAACGGAGGTTGTATATTTCCAAATTTTGAAAGGAACCAATTTTGAAAGAACATTTTTATTTATTTTTTACGTATTCATACGACTACCGAGTAAAAAATATTTTTACTTTTACTCCGTTAATTGTCTCAATGATTATTTCAAAAAGTACTGTACATATTTATTATGAAATATTGGCATAAAATTAAATAGGTTGTTTAATCTCGTAACTTTATATTTTGCCATTTATAATAATTAATTAAACTCTCATCAGATATATTATAGTTTAACTTTTTAAAATAAATACAGTAAAGTCTCTATTCTCACTCGCCAGTCCGACACTCTGCAGGGCAGCGCACATGAAGTTTCCTTGTTACCACTTATCGAGGTATGCGATTGAGAGACTGATGGACTATACTGTACTGTACGTGTACACTGTCAGTCACTAGTTGCTTGTTGCACATGCCGTCAGCAAAACAGTTATAATCGCGGTTAATACGATAAACCTGTAAACCAAGTGCATTTTCACTGAATAGTGCGTACACATATATAAAATCCAGTAATTCGACAATTTGCTGCAATCCTTCACCCACTGATTCGATATATGTCGGATTACAGAGAGTCTATTGTACTGCTTTATTTTTGTTCAGATCAATCTTTTGCTTCAGGTCTTACTTTCATACTTGAAAATATTAACGTTTTAATATTAATAAAATAATGTAGTGTTTAATAACTTCTCACAATCTTTTACATCTGAAGATTGTAAACACAAATCTTCGACTTTGACGTATTCTGAATTGTATGGAAGACCAAACAAGCATCAAGCATAGCTTTTCCTTCAAAAAAAGACAGTTTAGTTTCTCCTCCTACATAACTATTATATAGCTATTTTATTTTGTTATGAAATACTGTATATTCAGTATCTCTTCACATATACATACAGTCGCGATTGACCAAAATTGACATGGAATGTCGATAATTAGGTTTTCATTATTTTTCAAAATATAGTTTTAATCTGTAAAAAAATAGTTTATCCTTAGAATCCTGATTTAAAAAGTAGTTAAATGAATAAAATTTAATATAAATTTTCTAGATTTAATTAATTTTCTGGATGTAATTTAATATAAATTACATGTAATTTTTCATTTTAAATGCTAATGAAACAGAAAAATTGGAAATTAAATTTACTTGAATTTTCTATAAAGAATTTCTTTTTTTTTAATTTTTTCTTCAAAGAATTGACTAAATTTTAAAATTAATTTACTAAATATCGGTAAATGTAAACGTAAATCTAGATTTAATTACATTCTATTTAAGATATAAAGATTTCAATTATTTTAATCAGTTTAAGATTATTATTCAACACGTAAACAGACTTGGATAATTGAAACAGTTTTATTTTTAGTTGAGATAAAGCTTTAGAATATTTGTAAATATTGGCATTATGTAGAGTCAATATTTTTCGGCAATTAATATATCCGAAAATTAAAACTGAAAACTGAAGGATGTTCCATATCATTATAAAAGCTATCTTTGAGATTAGAGAGAAGCTGATTCAATCGTTTATTGAGAACAAAGAGGATTGGAGATAATGAAGACTCGCGAAACAGGACATTAATAAAGAAACCATTAGATATTCCCATTTAATTTGACGCAAAATCCTCCATCGAGTTTCCTATTGATAGAATAACGTTAAAAGTTACAAAGACTTTCAAAAGAGATGACAATGCTAAAATATATCATGCCAGATTTACTTGACATTTTTAATTCAGTTTATGAGAAACCATTTAGTTTAAGAAAAGTTTATTAAAAGAAAATAATTTTCTAAGACTTAGTAAAGTTACGTTATAAAATTATTCATTATACAGAATAATTTCCTTTTCTATTCTTAGATATAATTTGTGTTTATGTAAAGTTATTTAATTTACAGTTTAAGTCATTTGTGGTCGGGTTGATTAAACGATTACCGATCGAATATAAGTAATTACTAGAAAATAAATATTATATTAATTACTAACGACAAGATATGATTTATTTTTAGTTAAATTTATAGATGTACGTTATTAATTCATACTTATAGATGTTTTCATCGTAGATAAATTCATTAAATCTAAAGGAAAGTGTATCGATTACAAAATATCAAAAAATAAGCAGAAAGGAATTTCCCGTTGGAATACACAATCCAATAAGTAATGATTTTCGGAAGACAACCTATAAGCTACGTTGTTGATTAATACTGAGCGTCATATGGTAGTGGCATGTCACATCAGAGTCATATGCTTTGGCCCAAGCAAGCAATGTAACACGGTAACGAGATTAAATGTTATCCCCTTGGAGCAATCTTATCACAATGTGACTATGTGACTTGTCATGTTCAGATCAAAATGAATTTTTCTTTTCGAATATCTTAAAAGAAAAATTTACTTCAATAAAATTAATTGGACTTTTAACAAAAATACATTTCCTTCTCTTAACAATAATTACGTTCTTTGTAATCGTTTTTGCTTCTTTTTTATAAGAATGTTTTTCTAGTTATAAAGATATAAATAAAATAATTAATAAAATCGTTAAAAATCTAAGAAAATAATCCTAAAATACTGTATTATATTTACATATAACNATTGAGAATTTTCAAACTTTTCACGCAATTTTTCTTTTTTTGTTTTTTATCTTCTAAAAATTCAGTTTAATTGAACCTATTTTAACATAAGACTTTTGTTCCTTAAACTGTAAATAGTGATTACATTAAAATAAAAAGATGGCCTTTCTTTATTCTTTTTATAAGAACTGCAAGCAAATTCCAATTATATGCAAATCGCCAGTGGAGAATTTTTTTTAAAAAAAAGAAAAATTACCTTAATTAAAACCTCTTCTTACTACCATAGCAGAAGGTGTGAACTGTTAGGTAAGCCAGATGCTGGAAAACTTACTTTAATTTCAACATTTTTCTCGCTTATAATACTTTTATCCATAAAGACTTTTTTAATTACATTTTCTATTTATTTGTCATATAGTTGCAAGAAAATAGATTTATCTGACAGAATAATTTATTTACATCGAGTAACATCTTGCTGTTATTTATTTATTTTCGTAGAAAGTTTCATCAGAATTCTCGTGTCTTATATTGAAGAAGAAAATAACATAATTATTATTAACATGGATTATCCATTAATTTAAATTTTTAATATGCAAATCTTTGTTTTAATAGTTTTATATTTTAGTTTTATTTTATCGGTTTTGTAATTGTGTTTGTTTTTATTCCTAAATAAAAATCGAGTGGAAAATATAGGGGAGAACGTTTTAAACGTTTGAATAATAAATTACAGTCATAAAAAATATTTAATATTTAAAAAAATTATTTCTTTATTAAGTTGGCATTTAAACGATATTAATAGTAAGGAAAATGAAATAATCTTTATAATTTAATCTTACTAAAATAGTCTTTCTGTTGAAAATGCTTAAATTTGTTCTTCAGATTCCATAAAAAAATTTATTTAAAGAAAAACTAATATTAAAAGTTATTTTCACAAATATTTTTTTATCATTTTCAGGGAAAAAAACTGCTTAATTCGATAAAAGTTTTACAATTCTGTTGCTGAGCAGACAAAATACTTCATCGATTTGTAACGACTTTTGCTGAAGAATCTAAAAGATGCATTCACGGTTGGACTCTTGGCCTATTAGTAAAAGATTAAATTTCTTTGACGTTATGTTTTTTTGCATATTATTAAAAAATTAAAGCCAAAGTTTTAATTGCTTCATGGAAAAAAATGAATATTTCTCATCAAAAGTCTTATTTCGTAGACAGTTTTCTTATTTATAAACTATTTTATGTACTATTAGATTTAACAGTTACCATAGTGATGTTTGAGGTCAACGATTTAATTCCTGTTTTTCAGAGAAGGGATATATTTGATTATAAGATTAAGAAGAAAGGAAAAAATTGTTGAGATAATATGATCTAATTAAGATATTACATGTCCAACGTGTAACGTACATTGAATCTTGATTACATAAAAGGAATTACACAAACCTTATATAATCAAGATTCAATGGCACTTTAGTTTCTACTAGAATTAAAATATTAATTATTGTATTAATATTACATAGTATTTTCTTATAACACGAACCTAATAATAAGAAAGGCGTTTCTTGAAAATAATGAATGCATATGAAAGAATGAATTTCTAATTATATAAAAATGAAATGAAGAAACTACAAACTTTTTCTTTATTAAGTATATCTTTCTTCTATATTTAATTTATATTGTTATAAATTAATATGATAATAATAAATTAATTACACTATAAATTACTCTTCTAATTTTTCATGTTATAGAGGAATCCTCTGTTGTGGCTACATCTTCATCTTCCTATATACATTATATATCTTTGTATCTCTTTCATGGTTCTTTTGGTATCTTCAGTAAGACATCAAAATTTATCATTATAAATACTAAATTTAAATAATCATAAACAACAGCATACATTTTTTAAAAATTTGCGTAGTTCAATGAGGAATTTATAACAATCTTAGTTAAGAAATTTAAGCAGGGTTCTCACTTTTAGAATAAATAGAAGATTGGATATCCTAATGTTATAAAAAATAAAATAATTTAAAAAATCAATAAAGGGAATGAGTTAAATATCCTTTTACGTTTATGTAAATAATAAAATAATATTTAAACATTTTCTTTAATATTTCGATATTGTGCATGGTGAAAATATAAAAATTGAAATACTTTGCCATCTACAGAAAATATTACACACAAATAAAAAGTGTAGCCTATATTTGTGTGTAACGTACAGTAATCCCTTCATTTACCGAGTAATTGTTTCGACGAAAACAGCGCGTAAATGAAAATTGCGTAAATGGAGCGTAGAAAACTGTTTAAAATAGAGATTTATTTTCATATTCTCAATTACAGTATTTTATTCCTACAAGGGGAGAAAAGTTTTAACTAAAAACTTTTATTTTTAACATGCAATTATATAACAAAAAACATGCTTTTTAATATAACTATCAGTTACTTTCATACATTTTGATTATTTAAAATTAAAAGTTGTTATCAACTGCTTCAAGGTGAATTGGCGTAAATGGAGGGATTATCGTATTCAAGAATAAAATATGATATATAAAAATTAATTTAAAATATTGCTAGTAAATTGTATCTTCAATTTCATAATTACAGTTGATTTATTATGTCTATAAGGACTACTTAGTTGTTTATGATGTTTTCTGTAGAAGTAAAAGATTTAATTTATATAATTTACATGAAATTTGATAAAGATACACGTTATAATTTTAATTTCTTTCATAAATTTTAAATTAATTAATTACATTAGTTTTTAATAAAAAATAATTTTATTAAGAGGAAACTTATGTATTTTTAAATAATTAAATAATTCACATATAAATTAATTTAAATAAAGATAAAGGTCTAAAGTTTGTTCGTGAAAAGGAAAAGAAAAAATTATATATTGAGAATTTTCAAACTTTTCACGCAATTTTTCTTTTTTTGTTTTTTATCTTCTAAAAATTCAGTTTAATTGAACCTATTTTAACATAAGACTTTTGTTCCTTAAACTGTAAATAGTGATTACATTAAAATAAAAAGATGGCCTTTCTTTATTCTTTTTATAAGAACTGCAAGCAAATTCCAATTATATGCAAATCGCCAGTGGAGAATTTTTTTTAAAAAAAAGAAAAATTACCTTAATTAAAACCTCTTCTTACTACCATAGCAGAAGGTGTGAACTGTTAGGTAAGCCAGATGCTGGAAAACTTACTTTAATTTCAACATTTTTCTCGCTTATAATACTTTTATCCATAAAGACTTTTTTAATTACATTTTCTATTTATTTGTCATATAGTTGCAAGTAATCACT
>NW_019384301.1:1204209-1208616 GCF_000671375.1 Centruroides sculpturatus
AAATATTATCTTAAAGTTATATAAATTGTAATCATAAACTCAATAACAAGTAAATAAACAGTAGTTTTAATACAATTTTTATAATACAAAGTAATTATGGAACCAATTATATAAATTTTTATATTAAGATTTTTCGACAAGAGATTTATATAAATAAAAAAT
Organism: Centruroides sculpturatus; assembly: GCF_000671375.1. Lineage (NCBI taxonomy): Eukaryota > Metazoa > Arthropoda > Arachnida > Scorpiones > Buthidae > Centruroides > Centruroides sculpturatus. The sequence continues at coordinate 1,204,372 of NW_019384301.1, forward strand.
AAATAAATAATTTATTTATTTTAAAAGAAAATTACTCAATTTACTTGCATATAAAAGTAAGCTTTGAAATAATAGCAATTGTTTAAAAACATTGCTATCTAAATTATGCTATATAAGATCTTAATGTAATTATGTTTTAAACAATATAATATTAATAATTTAGTTAGCAATTCAAATATTCATACTATGATACTACACAGTTATTTAGTTTGTGACTAGAATTCTCGTTAAATATAATTTGTATAAAAGTCACATCCTGCAACTAAATCTACTCGAAAGTTATATAATCAGATAAAATGGAATGTTAATAAAATATATTAAGAATATTATACAATTTCTAAGCAAATAGAAACATTTATTCGATGAAATTTCATATTAATCTGACATAGATTCACTTAATATATATTATGATATGCTTCAGTTTAAATGAACTTTATACAGTATATATAAATTTTTATAACATAATTTTAACTTTTAATATTTACTTAATACTGTAATATAAATTTTACCTTTATAAATCACATGCCTTATTTAAAAAAAAATTATAAACAGTTTATTTAGGTAATTCATTCGTTATTAATGCCTGTAACACATATCTATTTATATTCTTCATTTGTTTAAGTAGAATAAATGTAATTTCTTAACATGAAAGTTGGAAGTTTCGACTATTGTTCAGGGTTTTAGAGAAGCTGATAAAATTCTAAGATCTAAGAAATGACTTGAAATTAAAATGATTTTATTCTATTTAAATTTAATTAAGTGTTGTTTTAATGCTTTTAACAAATTGTAATATTTATTTATTATTAAATACATTTTCTGTATTAGTTTAAATGTATTTTTTCAAATTAGATATCAAAACACTGAAACTATTTTAGTTGTATGTAAATATTTTAAAAGGGAATAACTCATTACTACATTATAACATTTTTATTATAAAAATATATGATTTTATTCCAAAATTCTGCTGATTCAGTTTTCTGTAATTATATAAATTTTATGTTAAAAGTTAAAATTACAAAGAACTGAATAAGCCAAAATTTTAGAATGAAATGACTCGTGGAAATGTAATTCAACAAAATATTTAGCAATAATAATTAATACACTCGTCTTGAAAGTTTAGTTTCAGCAATTTAGGAGATAAATTTCTGTGTAGTGAATCGATTCAATGGATAAATGCAACTGTAAGCCTTAAAGTATTTATTTCTTTTTTTTTAAACAATTAAGTTTATTTATGTTAAATTAAAAACTAAGTAAACTAATTAGAATCCATGCCAAATATAAAGTTATTAAATAAATATTATATATAGTAATTATATAGACTTTTATATTTATAAACAAGAGTCGTATCATTCGAATTTACCATTCCTAATACGTAATTCAATATCCTCGGGAAATCATAAGTCGATAGCATCTTATTACATTATTAATAACAAATTAAATATAAGATAGGATATATTTTGAACTTTATTACACATTACAAAATTCATATTTTCAATATTCGAAATGTATCAAAATAATTGTCAAATTTTCTTTTAATCTTTGATAATTTTATATATCTATAAAATGAAGTGAATTAAAACTACGATTTTGATTTTAACATATAAAATTATTTTATATCGATTAACTTATATTTTATAATTTTAAACATAAATAAACTTCAGAAATTTAGAATAAGATGATTTTAACACGTTTTCCTTCAAGCTTATATAAATAAATTTTGTTTGTTTGAATGAGGTTGTGTTGGACAAATGAAAGCGCTAAAATATGTTAATAGTGGTTGAAAAATTTTAAAATATTGAAAGCGATAATGACTTTCGAATATTTTTAAATATTTAAATTACTATTGACTCAAAAGAAAGAGTAATTTGATGCTCTTTGCAAAATTTTGAAATGTTACAAGTTCTGACATTTTATTTGTTGCGCTATCTAAAACGCTTACAAATATCCAAAGAAAAGGAGATTGACTAAAGAATTTTTCATTTTTATTATTTAGTATCATACGAATTGAATTTTAGTATTATATTTACGAAAAAAAGCTACGAATAAAATATGTTGTTAAAATACTTGTATATATATATATATAACTTGCATAAATGTACAGTACATTAACATAACACATTATACACATTCTATTTTATTTATGAGAAGTGTTAAGTTAGTTTTGAATGAAAATTTGGAAATGATAATAAATATCAGGAAATTATTTAGAAATTAATTACAAATTTTACAGGGCGTTTTTCTAATGTAACGTTTAATAAATCCATTTTCTATGTCAAGCATGCATACGACTTCACTGCTTTACCTAGACTACAGGTCGAGTCAAAGTTCTCTTACCAACCACCCTTATAAAATCGAATTAAATCGGGCTGAGGAAATTTTGGCATGATAGAAACATGTCTTCCGGTTAATGCATAAAAAAGTGGTTGCCTTTAAGCATAACATGTTTCTATCATGCCAAAATTTCCCCTACTCAACTCAGTTCATTTATTTTAATATGTATGAAGTTACAATCATCGAAAAACTGATGTTTATCTCAGTGACAGTTCTTGGTGTCTAATATGGGCAGAAAAGCGCTTGGCAGGTAACATAATACAATCATTTTGATCAATTTTAAGTTAATATTAATGTCTTTATTATAACTAGCGCCGATCAAAGCATTATACAAATCAAAACAAAATTCTATTAGCTTATATGCCAAGCGCCTTTCTGTGACTCCCCCATATTAGATGCCACGAGCTGCCACTGGTCTGTCTGCAAGTATGAAGTACTCTTTAGGAAAATTGAAATATTCGTTATATAATATTTTATTTCAGATGAATATATAATAGTGTATATTTATATAATACATTTTTAATGTATAATATATACAAGATGCTACTTCTCTGTCACTTTCGGCAATTAAATTCCGCGACGGTCTCATATCTGCGTTGCAATTTATAAAAAAATTTAGTTATATAGGCCCTATACTGTATATTAATTAAATTATTATTAGATTTTTAAAATATTATAAAGAATGATAGCGAGACAAAATGAAAATGCTTCTTCTTAAAGTAATGCGAAGCAAATTAAAAATAAATTAATTAAATTAAAAAGATGGCGCTGAAATTAATTGTCCGACGAATGTTTTGACGTTCTTCGATGTGTCGAGAGTCGAAATTCGATGTCTTATAGTACCTAAAATATTTGACATTTCAGATTTTTCTGATAATATACTTGTCAACCCTTTTCTAATACACTATTTCATTTTTCCGTAAGAATTCTGCTCCTATTCAAACATTTCATATCAGTGAGTCAGTCAGCTGGTCAGTGAGGTCAAAGTAATTTTATTATATGAAATTTTTAAACATCAAACGAATACAATATTAATAAAATAAAAATACTGAAAATGAAAGAAACAAGCATTTAGTATTAAAAAGCAAAATAATATACAGTATAATATATAATTCGATGCAGAATCTTACTCGTAATTCGAAATACTCGTTAAGCGAAACAATTTTTCTCATATAAATTAATGTAAATGCGTTCCATGCCGAAAAAAAAATACTCAAATCTTTGAATAAATGTTATACATAAAATAAAATTATACAATATACATTGTTAAGGAGCATTAGGGGAATGTGCCTAGGGGAGGTAATGTATCCTAAGATTAAATGTAGACTCTTATAAATCATCCTTAGAATAATGCTCCCTTATGCGGATTCCTCTGGAAATGCCACCGATATGGCACCCATTTAAACAGACTGCTCTATTATTCGATGCTCTATTGAAAGTAGTCTCGCTAATGTAAAACACACGGGAAAAAATTGGGAACATGCGAGTGTGTTCTCTTAATCGAACTGCTCCCTAATTCCTTATCTTAAGAGGAGTCGACTGTATCACGTAAATTTTAAATATTAAATAAATATTTGTTGTAATATAAATGTACACGCAATTTTAAGTTGTAATTGTTTCTCTTTTCACAATAAATGTTACTCATAAAAATAATTTTTTGAATAAATTAGTTTTAATGTCTTATAGAAAAATATAAAATGTATGATTAGGGGAGATCGGGGCAACTTCGGCAAGCGGGGCAAGTTTGTCAAGCGCTTTTTTTAAAAAACAAATTAAAAGGAGACTTTGGTTATAGGTTAGGCAGTTGAGTTTTATTAGTGGCTTGTTGAGTGTAGTGTTTTTATTGTTCTCCAACAAGCGTAGTTGAATTATCAAGCAAATTTTCATTTTCGTTCAATTCCATATAATATTTTT
>NW_019384301.1:1209430-1245241 GCF_000671375.1 Centruroides sculpturatus
TTCTAACAGATATTGCAACATTTCTTTTATTTTTAAACATTTTTTAGATTAGTTAAATTATCAAAACAAAGCCTATTTTTAAATTTATTTTACATACAAAGAAATATTACATTTCTTTAACTTTACACATCAATTCTCGTCAAAATATTATCTTAGCATTATATTTATAGAACCGTATCCTATATTTTTGTTATATCTAGATATGTACCATACATTTATAAAAAAAAGCATCTTACATAAAATAATTTACATTACAGATGGATTCTAAGACAAAGATTAACATTTTATATGGATTCACCACATAGATTTTCTTATGGTATGTAGCAAAGGATACTCAACCAAATAACACAATTTAATTTTTTCGATCCGATCGAATTTAACATTCAAGTACTTCCATCTGTTGTAGCGAGCAGACAGATGAAAAAAGAAGTCACTGTCAGGAAACGAAGTATGCTTCTCACGAGTATAAAGGAATAGAGAATATCTACACTCGTTTCTGTTACCCATGTCATTCCAAGTGTTATTTTTTTCACCAAAGAATAAATCAATACATATCTCAGAAAGGAGTTAGATGATGTTGGAACTAAGTTTTTTCGTCAGCTGACGTCTTCCTTTCGGCTCTGATAGTTATTATTGATGGCATTGTGCCATAAAATTGTATATATTTGTACAGGTGGTACAAATAAAAGCTGTTTTGCTTGCTTTTTATGAAATAATGATGGCGTACATCTATCTTGATTACGACCGTATTACTCGACACGCTAGTTTCTTACAAATTCTCATCTTCCGAGTGGAAAATTACTTATAAACAATACATAAAGACTAATTATTATAGTTAATCTTTCGAAAGCACTGAACAATACAGAAATATTTGCTGAAAAATGTTTCGAATAAATTTTACAATGAAACGTTGCTGTTGCTGTTAATTAATTATTTTAATGAATTACTTACAGTTTAAAATTAATACACTTGAAAACAAAATCTTTTGTTTAAAATATAATAAATATAAATTTTAATATTCTTAACATTTTTACGTCATTATAAATTTATAAATTTTTATTATTAATATTTAATAATAATTTTATAAACTAATCTAATATATCTTTCAGTCAAATTATTATACAAAATTACATAGCTTGTTATCTATTTTAAATATTTAATAATTTAATAAATTAATTTATATGAAGTCTAAGGGAATATTAATTATCTAAAAATATTAGAATATAGCAAAATACTGAATAATAGAAAAGCTCTGTATAAAAGAGGACTGGATGAATTCTTTATTGTAGCAAACTCATTCACTTCTTGAGTAGAATATTGAAGTATTTTCTGATTAGTGTATAAGAATATAAAGAATCACCTTATTGGTAATATACTGTGGCAGATGAGTTTGCTTGTTTCAACAGACAAGCTCATCTTTTATAGTTTACACGGACATGTGTGAATATTAATAACTATCTCTTAATTTATTAAAATTAGAGATTTATTATTTATTGTCAATTTAACATACAGTATATGAAAAAATATAAATTTGCCAAATTTCTTTATAAAGTATTAGAATATTTGTGTTTATGGTAAAATATATATAGTATTTTTTATTGATGATATAATTCGTTATACTTTTAATGATAATATATAGAGATTATTGTTATAGTAATAATAGCTTATATAGATTATAGTTTAAATTTCAAAATAAAAATAAAATTTAGTTGATTTTTAAAGGATATTATTTAACTTGTTTTGTATTATATTCTCAAATATTGCAACTCAAATTTCATTCAATTTTATTTAAGATAGAAGGTGGAAACTTTTAGGACATACACAATGCTTTCTAATGATATTTTAGGGGTGGATTCGCCCCATTCTACCACTATACATGACTACATATCCAAGTGTAAAATTTCATCATATGTGTGTATGTATAAAATATGATGTAACCTATATGGGGTATGGTTACCCCACCGTTCCTATTCCCAATTTTGAAAACATAACCAATAAAAGAGTTTTATTATTAATTTTTAAAAACATATTATTATTATACATACTAAACAATAATAAAAATCATGAATTATATATATAAAATAAATATTTAAAATTTATTTTCTATTATGTATTGTTATAAATAGTAATTCTTATATTAAGAATAAGAAAAATATTATCTTAAAGTTATATAAATTGTAATCATAAACTCAATAACAAGTAAATAAACAGTAGTTTTAATACAATTTTTATAATACAAAGTAATTATGGAGCCAATTATATAAATTTTTATATTAAGATTTTTCGACAAGAGATTTATATAAATAAAAAATAAATAAATAATTTATTTATTTTAAAAGAAAATTACTCAATTTACTTGCATATAAAAGTAAGCTTTGAAATAATAGCAATTGTTTAAAAACATTGCTATCTAAATTATGCTATATAAGATCTTAATGTAATTATGTTTTAAACAATATAATATTAATAATTTAGTTAGCAATTCAAATATTCATACTATGATACTACACAGTTATTTAGTTTGTGACTAGAATTCTCGTTAAATATAATTTGTATAAAAGTCACATCCTGCAACTAAATCTACTCGAAAGTTATATAATCAGATAAAATGGAATGTTAATAAAATATATTAAGAATATTATACAATTTCTAAGCAAATAGAAACATTTATTCGATGAAATTTCATATTAATCTGACATAGATTCACTTAATATATATTATGATATGCTTCAGTTTAAATGAACTTTATACAGTATATATAAATTTTTATAACATAATTTTAACTTTTAATATTTACTTAATACTGTAATATAAATTTTACCTTTATAAATCACATGCCTTATTTAAAAAAAAATTATAAACAGTTTATTTAGGTAATTCATTCGTTATTAATGCCTGTAACACATATCTATTTATATTCTTCATTTGTTTAAGTAGAATAAATGTAATTTCTTAACATGAAAGTTGGAAGTTTCGACTATTGTTCAGGGTTTTAGAGAAGCTGATAAAATTCTAAGATCTAAGAAATGACTTGAAATTAAAATGATTTTATTCTATTTAAATTTAATTAAGTGTTGTTTTAATGCTTTTAACAAATTGTAATATTTATTTATTATTAAATACATTTTCTGTATTAGTTTAAATGTATTTTTTCAAATTAGATATCAAAACACTGAAACTATTTTAGTTGTATGTAAATATTTTAAAAGGGAATAACTCATTACTACATTATAACATTTTTATTATAAAAATATATGATTTTATTCCAAAATTCTGCTGATTCAGTTTTCTGTAATTATATAAATTTTATGTTAAAAGTTAAAATTACAAAGAACTGAATAAGCCAAAATTTTAGAATGAAATGACTCGTGGAAATGTAATTCAACAAAATATTTAGCAATAATAATTAATACACTCGTCTTGAAAGTTTAGTTTCAGCAATTTAGGAGATAAATTTCTGTGTAGTGAATCGATTCAATGGATAAATGCAACTGTAAGCCTTAAAGTATTTATTTCTTTTTTTTTAAACAATTAAGTTTATTTATGTTAAATTAAAAACTAAGTAAACTAATTAGAATCCATGCCAAATTTTAAATTTAATTATATTTTAGCAAATATAAGAATTTTATTTATTTAAACTATAATCTATTTAAATTTTATGAAATTTTAGTTTATATTTTATAAAGGAATATCGTCAAAATATAGAAATATAAAAACATTTCGAATGTATTTAGTAATTTTATTTTATAATTCTTAAAACAATCAAATTTTTTTCTTATTTAATAGATAATTTGATTATTCTATCAATTGTATGTACTGAGATAAAGAAGAAATGGGGATTATTTTGATGGATTTTATTTAAAGTAAATATAAAATAATAATGCCCATTCGTGTGATATATTATTAAGATAACATTTTAATTTAAAATTTATTCTTTAAAATTTTTAAATTAAATATTATATATTTCTTTTTATCTAATTCATAAACTTTAAATATATATATATATATTAAATAATTTAGTAGAGAAACATTCTTATAATTATAAATTCTTAATACTTTCTATTTATAATTACCATTTATTTATTTTAAATAATATCCGCAATATTTTTCTACAGACTTCAGTTAAAATATATTCTTTATTCATTTCACATATATAATAATAATTCATATTATTTTCATTTACTAAAGTACATATTTTTATAAACTAGCTCTAATATTATTTATTTATATCATACACAAGTCAGGAAACATTTGCATTGTTTGGCAATCAACTTATGAAAGTTGACTGCCACAACAAGATGATGTTTCTTGGCATATTTTTGTTAGAGATCAAGTTCCTTATCATAAACAATGGCTACTTTATATGCCAAAAACAATACATAAATCAAAAAATTTTAAAAATAAATTACTGTGCATAAATTTTTTCTTCAATACTATAATAAGATTGAAAACAGTTATTCAATTGCATTATACTTGTAAATATCATTTACATATTACTTACATTGAGCTTTGTTAATATTAAACAAGATAGTTAAAATATTCTAAAATGAATTCATAATATTATAATTCTAAACAAATGTTTGAAAAGAATATATTTTGTTCTTAATTGATACTATTTAAGAACAAATTGTATTCTTTTCAAACATTTCTTTAGATTTATTATGATAATAAGAAAGACATTCATTATATAATAACTTAGTTTAGATATTTAGCATCATTTTCTTATCTAATTGACAGGACTACACTTATATGTTATAGCTTATGGCTACAACAAATCTAAAAGACCCTTTCCTTTCTATCAAATAACGTTACATGTAAAAAATGTGAGGCTCTAGTTGTAGACACATTACTGCAGTTTACTTTATATTCAAATCCACCCCCACCTATTGCACAGCAATAGAATTGATATTGAATGTAATTTAAACAATTTACAGATACAATAGAACATTAAAACGTAAGATCTTACTATAAAAGTCATTTGTAAAATAAAATAATTTTTATAAATATTATTTAATTTTAAGTAGAAAAAAATAGACATTCGATTTGATCTCTTAAATGAATTATAACTTTTGTCAAGGTACAATCATAAACCACATAATTATTGATAAAAAAAACATAAAAATAAAGAAAAAATATACATTTCATAAACAAAATTTAAAGTATTTGTTCGATAATATTTCAAATATTCTCTATTTTAAGATATCAAGATACACTTATTTGTATTTCGATGAATCTGAAGCTTATTGTAGAAAAATGTAATCACTACAATTGTTTAGTAGAGTTAGTGTAATTGTTACCTAGGCATATGGCAATTATAATGTTATTTCAGAATAAAAGTTACTCTATCAGTAAAATAACAGTATAACACAGTCTTAGCAATTTATATAATTGGAATGTTTGGCATGTTCTAAGAGTCTATGCTTAATTTCTTGTCTAAATATTAGTGTTATTAATAAATACTTAAGTTAATGTTATTTTTCTATTAATAATTAAAATATTCACCAATAACATTAAAAATTAATTGCAATTTCAGCATATTTTTAAAANTTTTTCTATTGTTAAATCTAGATAATGTGCATAAGTGTTTATAAAGTCTCTCTAATTGCAGATAAAAAGTACAGTAGACCCCCTATAACACTGTTAATAATTCCGTGTTATATGAATTCCATGTTGTACGAGTCACTTAGATTTTACAAATACGTGAGCCGTTCACAGCCCAGCACAAGTATTTGTAAAATCTAAATGACTCGTACAACATGGAATTCATATAACACGGAATTATCAACAGTGTTATAGGGGGTCAACTGTATTGTTTATAGGGCTAATCTAACCTAACCTAACCTATTTTTTTTGTCACTTTCGCCCTGTAGTAAGTATTGTACTAAGAGGAATTTTTCATACTTATCATGGATTCAAATAGGTCCACAATGGGGGTCGAATAACGAAAACGGGGCTTCTACCCCCGAAAAATTTCTGAGGTTGCTAGTCAGAATTCAATGTTAGATTCTTCAGAATAATAGGCTAACATCTTAACCGTCTCAACTAATCAGTTCCTCCTCTTATAAGGTTATAACTGTCACAGATATTTCTTCATTAATACATTCTCTAGATATACAGTAAAATAAATATTGTTGTTTATAAATTATTTATGTATTTATAATAATAATTTTAAAAAATCTAAATTGTTTATGAATAATTGAAAGTAAGTAAATAAATAAATAACATTTATATGTACTTATCAAATTAATTCTAATGTTTTCATAAATTATAAAATATAAAGAAAATACTCCGAAACATTACTTTACGTAGGAAATCTTCTGTATTTACATTAATTAAACTTTAACATTTAGATAAAAGGTTTAAAGTTTATTTCTGGCAACGCAATATGAGTTATTAATTAATTCCCGATACAGACTAATTAAATTGATAATTAAGCTATTTTCAATGTATAAATCTAACAAATAAAGGTATGTTTATAATATTTCTGATTATTATATAAGATGTGTGACAAATAATATGCTTCTTGTCAAAATAAGAATTTTGTATGTAATAATTTTCTGTGTTTATTTTTAATGAGAAAAAATAATATAAGATATGAAACATGACAAACGAGAATGGAGACGACAACATTTCATAACAATTAGTGTTAATAATTAATATATTAATTAAATATATGTTTACTTATATTAAATAACTTAAATATTATTATTTAAGAAAAAAAATCGATAAATTGACTCATTATAAAGTTTTGTGTTAATTTATAATGGTTTTTGACACTTTAAAAGCATGGGATGAATCCCAGATGATATTTATTCCTTAATACGCATCAAAAACATCTTCAAGTTAGAAATGTAATTAACTTTTCACTTAACATTATTATTTTTAATTACTAATATTTTGATTTTGATAATGTTCTTTTTAAGAAAAAGAAAGAGTGAAAGCATTAAAATTTGTAAACAAAGTTTATCACTAAAATGCGATAATTCATTTATAGATACACTATAAAACTATAAAAGAAATTAATAATTCAATGTTTACTCTCATAAATTCGGTTCAGTTACTCGTTCTTTCCATAAATCAATTTTATCTTAAATGAAATGTGCAATAAATCTTCCATTATGTAGAGAAAAAAATTGGAAGATATTATTTTACAAAAATTAGAATGACGATAAAAACTTCAATTATTGCTAATTTATAACAATGAAATGAACTGGAAAATTCAATAACTTTAAATTTAATGAAATTAAATATATAACTAGAAAAAAATATATTAAATAATTAAGTCTAAGACATTAATCGGTTAGTTTTTCAGTAACTTTGTTAAAAAAAATTATTTTTTATATTAACGTTATTTTTTGGTAATTTAATTAAAGTTTATAATCGTATAATATTTATTTAAACTATTTCTTTNACTATGTTAAAGAAATTTAAAATTTTTATAAAACAAAAATAGAAAACTGGAGATAACTCAATATATTAATTACAGTAGCGATGAAAAGCAGAGCGCCTTTGATTCTGTTTTTTTTTCTTCTTCTTTTATTTTTATCTGTCCGATATCTTATAATTAATGTTGATCGGTAACGAAACGAATAGAAGAATCTGAAGAAAAACTAATTTGCAATTCATCAAATAAAATACAGCAAATTTTTTCTGCTTTTTTTCCAAATTTTTTGTCTAGAATAGCGCCGACATTTCTTATGTGTTAAGTTATAAAAGAGGATTACTTTGCGTATGATTCAATACCTTATTCTTTAAGATGTATGTAATTCCAAATTTAATTACTAATTTCTACTGAAACTATATATATGTACGGTACTGTACTGTACATATAAAATTATTTTCTAAATTTATGACTACTTAAAAATAATTAGCCCAAGTTATCTAATTATTTCAAAGGTTCTCTTAATTGGCATACTATTAAAAATTTAATAGTATACCAATTATATAATTGTAAAAAGATTGAATTTCCTAATTATTGATTGATTTAATTATTATGTAGGCTACTTAAGTACAAAAAGCATGTAATATTTTAGAGAAGACATTATTTTTCAGTAATTTTTAAATATTCAAAAAGCCTTTCAATTATATTATGTTAAATTTTAATAAAATGATCTTTTAGAACTATCCTTCTCCTCTTCCTCCTCCTCCTCTTCCTCTTCTTCCTTCTCCTCCTACCGTGTTCTTGATTTTTTCCATTAATATCTTATTTATTTAATTATTTATTTGAAATTTCAGATGGTTGGAAGTTGAATCAAATTTCGAAGCAGCAAATAATTGAATTCGAGATAATTAATAACAAAAATTTTAGTTCATAAAGTAATTCCCTCACTTTAAGAAAGGTTATCCCACAACTGGTTTTAAGACGATTATATCGCTTCAGGGTACCTTGCTCTACGGTTATAACCTCCCAGAAGTGAGGAAATTTTCATTTTAAACAGGAAATTGTTGTCCTGTTTTGTGACAAGTATAGATTTTACAGTTAGCAATTGTGTTTGCAGCGTAAATTTTTAACAATTTGATTTTTTAACTATTACAGACTTTACAGTATTTATTTTTAAAATAATCCTAAAGTACTTGACATTTGCTTCTATTCTTTTCAGAGTCGTTAGTACTAAAACAAACCATTTTATGTTTTGTAAAGTGTTTTGTTTATATACATTCATGTGATGAAAAGAGAAACAAGAGGGATCAAACCTAATTAAATTCAAATTTGCATTTTGTTTTTTAATTATCAAGTTATCTTAAAGTTTAGACTGCACATACAAGCTGAATTGTAACTTTTATGTAAACAGGAAGAAAATGATACCCTAACGTATAATAAATATAAAATTCCTATTAAATTTTTATATTTATTATAATAGAAGAAATTCTCCAAAACGAAACAGAAAAACTGTTTAAAACATTTAAAAACAAACATAGAAAACTCTGATTGCATATTTCGCGGTGTAGGCCAGTAGTGCTCTAACTTTTCGATTTGCAAACCAAATTGCGCGAATAACAGGCAGGCAAGCCACAAATATTTTGTATATTCCATACATACGAAGAGTAGACCTATTTTTATCATTTATAAGTGATATGTCAAAAATATGTTTGTGGGGTAGATTGGGTACCACTAGGCTAGGCGGTTAAGACATCAGCTGACTTACCTAAGGGACTCGGTATCCAATCCGGAAGAGTAACCCCAGAAGGTTTTCATCCCAGATCTGTTTGGCCCCGTTCCTCAACCATCTTGCCGTCTCAATGTGGGTCTGGCCGAGCCCTCTTAGTACCCACAGAGTTAAAAGGGTTAAGTGTATTAGATGAATCATCATCTGCAATTACTCGTTATACACGCTTTATTAATCATACATTGTTTAAAAGAAAAACTTAAATAATAAATAAATTTATTAAAGTTAACTTTAGTTAAACGGAATTACAGAAGATAATTATTTGAAATTTTATGAACTCTTAACAACATAATTAGGATATTCTTTGTCGGTATTTTTACAACGTAATAATTAAAAATATATTTTCAATCTGACATTTATGTTCAAGATATTTGCTAGTTTAATGTAATTTTATGATTCGCTTCTGCAAAAGATTCAAAAATAACTTATATTTCATGCTATAGGCGTAGTTATTCAGTCTGTAAATCTATCAAGATTTTAATTGAAGATCATAAATTATTCTTTACATTACTTTTAAAACAAGATGAAAAATTAACTTCAAATGCAATAATTTTTCTTTATTCTGATAACAATAAACACGTGATTTTTTTAAAAAAAATTTGAAGTAAAAATACTGTAATCGTTCGAAAAGAAAATGATAACTCCATTAAATTTTCGATATTTCTTGATTATAAGTTCATTAAATGCTGAAAACATATAAATGGAAAATTCAGTTAAGTACAAGAAAAATATAATAAATTATTACAACTATGTTAAAGNTATAGTATTTGTCAGCCGTCATATAAGAAAAATACCCAAGAGAATGTTTTCTGAAAGAAACACTGTACACAATGATAGAGAAAAACTGCTTATTTAGGAATCAGAGACATAAAAAAATATTTGTCGAATACACTAAAATTCATATCCATATAACAGTTATGAGCATATTGATTAGCGTAAACCCAGTGAAATATTTTTAGTCACTTACATACATTCTGCAAGATGGAAACATTTTCAGATAATTATTTTCTCTGTCCTTTGCAAATGGTACTTTCCTGAACAAATCGTTTGTAGACTTTTATGTTTTAAATGAAGCGTGGCATCTTTTTCTTATCTTTCTTTTTATAAGTGACTTACCCGAAGGTTCATTTGTATTTTTATCCTCTAAATAAGAAGATTCAATTAATTTTTTTTCATCCTCCTCGTGCTTTTTATAGAATTTATGGGTTTCTGTTAACTTTTTGTTTTATGTTTTCTTCTTTGACGTTTCGTTTATGAAGTCATTTTCTGAGATATCTAGGAACGGTTACAACAGCTGTTGCAACTTATCTCATGTTGCTTTTCTACTTGTTGTGAAATTGCTATGACGGTTGCTCACTTTAAAAATAGAACATTAAAACAATAGTCAATAAGAACGGATATATTTTTAAAAAAATATGTATAGGTACTTCCTGACTTTCGGACATAATAGGTTTCTAAATAATATGTACAAAAGTCAAGCAATACAGTGCTTGTCATAAAGGTAGTTAGTTTTAGTTACTTTATAGTGAATAAGACATGGTGTATAACATATTATTTAAAAAACTAAAATCATAAATTAAACAGAAAACATAATAAAAACTATTTCTCAATGGTGATTTTATTGTTAAGAAACACTAGCAGAATGCGCCAAAGGGTTTTACTACCCATGCTCATTTGAGACAAACTATCTCGATATTCAAGTCACAGATGAACACTGTATTAAGAGCACTATCCGAGACATGTTGTGACTTGTCGCTGACACTGCATAAATCTCAAGTGGTCACGTCTGCACTTGTGTCTCCGAGATTTGTCTCATAGTTTAAAACAGTTTGATATACTTGAGACTTGTCTCCAGCAATTTTATTTTAATGATGAATAATGGAGAAGATATAATACAATATATTAAAATGCATTGTCATCGTACTTCAAGGATTGTCTTCAAAGTTTCATTTTCTAACTTATCTTAATTTGAAGTAGATGAAAGTTGAGTTGAAAGATTTTAAGACATAATGTTAATAGCATAAGTTAAATAAAAGCGTTTAAAATAATTAAAAAGAGTAGACCGATACAGAAATAAAAAAAAAATTAATTAGTATTTATGAAGAAACTGAATGCCAGTGGAACACAAGCATTAAGATTATAGAAATCGTGTCACCATTAATCTATCCTTTACAGAGACTGCATCTCTTAATTTTGTATTTCTCTTGGCAATCTGTGGTCCAATTAAATTAATTAAAATTTCTAACTGACCTGTGGAAATCCTCACAAAATTTCTATATTATTGTGTATCTTCTATATCTAATTCGTTTACAAGGGTGAGCGTTACCCACTGCATCTGACGGGTGATTCCCCCAAGGATAACAGTGAGCATACTCCCAATTGATTCCCCCAAGAAATACTAAAACTTAACGATCACCCATTTCACAACTGTCTCAAGTCTGAATTATTTTTAGGCTATTTCAAGTGTACAAAGAAGTGATATTCCCTGATAGTCATATATCCGAGATTTTTAAAGCTGACCGCTTAGTTACACAATGATAGAGAACATAGCTCTTATTTTCCCTTTTGTATCTTTCTGTTTTGTGAGCACCAAGAAGAGCGTTTTCCATCGCATAAAATGTTCTCGAATTATTCCATTTTAAATTATTTTAATGTAATGAGTTAACCACTTCAACTCATCGGTATGCATTTCGGCCTTTATAATGGCTCTCCTCAGCTGGTTTGCTAGTTTTCCTCAAGAAATTAACAATAGATATATTGACACTTATTCTGCTTTTTACCTTTAAACTGCTTTATCGACAATCAACATTAATAAATATATATGTAATAAAATGACTTACATCTAAAATTTCGATAAAATTCCAATATATAAAAAAGATCATCCCTTATCTTCACATTTCTAATCACTTCGTGAATCCATTTCCGAAGTTCATCATCCCTCATTCACTTTTTTATACAAAACACTTTTTCAACTTCGTACCTTTTCACACTTTTCAGGTGAATAATTCCCTACTTTAAATATCATTTAACCTAGATTTTACCTTTGTGACGTACTGCTCTGTACTCAATTTTTTGTGTTTAAACATCTGTACCACGACTTTTAATTTCTCTTTCATTACTGTCATTTATTTTTTATCCTTTATTTTCTTTATATGTAGCCTATGTTTTTTTAATAACTGTCGTTTATATGATTTTTTCTGATTTTAATATTTTTACTGATTTTATTTTTACTCAAATTTGAAGTGATTAACATACAGTACACACGGATAAAAAGCATAAGAACGAATGAGCATGGTTCATTTTATCCTTACATTGTGATAAAATGGATAGTTTGGCATTATATATTAAAATTTGAATATTATGACGTTCAATAAATTTAGGTATTTGCGAATTTAAATTGCTAATTGCGATACTTTTTTTGGGTTTTCTTCAAATAGAAAGTCCACCCGAGAAGCATCTCTCCCTCGACATTGCCCACGTGTCGCGTTGCCGTAAACAATTAAACCTAAACCTAAAGTCTATAATATATTGAGTTACATTCATTGAATATGAACGTCTTAATTATAAAATGTATAGTGAATTAGTGATTGTGTAATACAGTAATTAAAAACATTTTTTAAAATAAAACAGGAGAAAGAAGCCCACTTTTTCCAAAAATTTTTGGACTTAAAAGTTCTATGAAATCGCAGAAAAAAACTGCAAAAGCTTGCAGATTTTTTTGAGATTTTGAGTTTTTTTTTGGTGATCACTTAAAAAATTTCCTTTCGTTCTTGTTCATAATGAGCTTTTTAGAGTACCGAGATTATTCTGATAGAGTTTATGATTCTTAAAAACTTCTTTTAAAGTAATTATCCGTTTAAAATGACTGGGAAAGTATTGAGTATATGTGCCTTAGTCTCTTTAAAATTTAATCATTTTAATGGACTAACCATTTCATTGGGCTCGAGAGATCTGGCAATAAGCCTCCTTAAAATTTTATTTTCTATAAAATCATTGATATTCTAACGAACATCTTATATATAGAAAAAAGCACAAAGTGAAAATGTTGGAGAAAAAAATTATTGATCATTTTCAAACTTTGGATATTAATCGGTCTAGTGGAACAAATAAAGTATATATTACAAGTTATTTAACAATATTTTTATCAAATAATTAATTAAATTGTATTCAGTTTACTTAACTTTTTGACACAAATGTTTTACAGATGTGTTCAAATTAGTTATGAATTTTTATTCAGTTATATTTATTATTATTAATTAATATTTTATATTTTTTGTGACATTTTATTGTTCTGAATTAAAGATACTTTTTTCAAAAACATGACTTCATTTGTATAAATATTATAAAAAAAAATTCACAGATTTACACATACGGAATGATCCAAAGTCAATTAACAGATGTATTTGAAGAACAGTCAGAATATTAGTGATTTACTCGTTTCATTGGAATCAACTGAATCACGAATAACGTACTATTATTCCATACCAGCTTCAACCGTTCTTAAAATGATCTACAGATATATCTTGGTTAACTGACTTTTAGGTCAACATATATACTGTAAAAAAGAAATTTATTGTATAATACATAAATTTGTATAATACATGAGTAAAAAGAATGTTATAATTTTCCATAGCTAGATAATGGACTGTGATTATCATTTTTGCAAAATTTTGAAGTACTATACATTAGAGGAATATTTTTAATTCATTTTTTTCATATTAATTAACAATGTCAGATAGATACATAAATGGAGGAAATACTTTTAAAAAATAGTTTCACTAATCTAAATATATAAAATTACTTGTCCTGACTGACTGACGACTGACTGATTCATCATCGCCCAGAGCAAACCGCTGAACCTAGAGGTGAAACTTGCTACACGGTTAGGGTACGTCATAAAAACGCACACTAAGAAGGGATTTTTATAAATTCCCCGCGAGGGTGAGAGGGAGAGCATTAAGGGTTAAGCGGAAAAACGGCTTCTACTGTACTATTTTAGATGCGATTTTTTTTTATCTGCGTACTAAAACGCAGATAAAAAAATTTAGGGTATGCCATGGCAATGCACACTAAGAAGGGATTTTTCGAAATTCCCCCTCGGGGAAAGAGGGAGCGAATTTAATCTTCATCGAGTACTTAGGTGTATTAAATTAATAACATTTCAGACATTGTTATAAATATTTTTATCTATTTCGATTTTAAAAATGTTCGAACCGTTTTAAATTCGAATTTGTTATTGCGTATCGGTTCGATTATATAACGATTGTAAACGTTCCAGAAAATTGATCAAATTGAAAATAGTTCGTTTGATTCTCGGCAATTCTCATCATTCTCGGCGGAAGGTGTTATATAACAATTACCATGGTTGTTGAAATACTGAATATAAATGGGGTTTGCTTGCAAAATCCTCGTGGGCAAAACCGCGGGTAACAGCTAGTCAATCCCATAATAGACTTTCCCAAAAGGACATTTTTTATGACCACAGGGCGGAAAGAGTTTAACAAATATATATAACAAGACTGTATAAATTAATCTTAAGATATATTTTCCTTACGAATCTATTTATAATATGAAATTACAACAATTTACCCTTTAATTCCATTTTGAATTATTCTAATTTAACTTGCTTTCAACTACGCTTTCGTACTTTGCATTTTGTTATTTTTTTCTACTGAATCGGTTATTTTAACGAATCTCATAGTGATATATTAGTTTCAATTGAGATTTTCGCATGCTTTGTGAGATGTAGAATTGCCGATACGGCAAAAGTCGATTCAGTCACGTAGGCCAATTTAGTTTCCTACCGAACTAGCTTACGTGAGCTACGTTAACCGAATATATCACACACATGCTGATATGTAGAAACATATACAAAAGCAATTTCAGAACAATTGCTTTCGTATGTTTTGATTTCTTACAGAAGAAACAAAATGTCAGATAAATGTCATTCAATTATTAATTTTGATATCTTGAAAAAAGAAATAAATTATTATTTAATTATAATAATATATTGTTCATACAAATTTAAAGAAACCTTCGATAATAAAAAATGTATAGCCAGTTTTTATTTATTACCAGAGAACAATTCGTGTTGAAAATATTTGAATGAGATGTAATGTTTATCTGTTTCTTCCTTTTATAGGTTATATATTTGACTACATTGAACATTTATCCCGTGAAAATAAGTATTACTGTATAACATGATTTAATTTTCTAATACTAATTCTTATTAAAAATTTCTAATTTTAATAAATAAATAGAAGAACAATGAATATTATTGAAAATAAATTAGAATACTTTTCAAAAATCCAGTAATGACTTATGTAACTTTATGTGTGGTTTAAAACTGTGTTTAAGAAACACTATGGACATTAGTGTAAACATAAAATTGTGTATGGAGCCATTATTACGAGATGTTATTTAAAAAATCACCCTTACATTATTAATTATTGCAAAAAGCAAAAATATTTAATTTTGAGAGTAGAGATCAAGTTTTAAAAATATTGTAAATGACGAGTAATATTTTTATTAATTCTGATCTCACTCAAGATGAGAAATGTGATTATTTCCCCATCTTCTTGGTCTTTAACCATCAAAATGTAATAGTATCAATTTTTTTTTTATATATGAATTACCATGCCAAATTTCGTTTCTTAATCTTCATACAATCCTGAGATATTAAACGAAATAAACTCTAACACATATATACATATCCCTGGTATGAGTTGAAAGGGACTTGCTATAACAATAGGGAAAGTAAAAGGAAATAAAAATGCTCCTTATTTAACATTTTTTCTGTAAAAATTGAAATAATTTCTTTCAAACTATCCTAAAACTTTTAGTATATTTCTCGAATAAAATTTAAAATTTATCTCTCATTTCAAATGCTTTACGTAAAAGTTCAGTTTCATTTTCATCTCAAAGATTACAGTAGAATGTAGTAATATAAATTTTTATATGATATTAATTTATTAATATTTAACATAACAATATTTTAGATTAAGTTATATTTTTGGTAATATATTATTAATATTAATAGTAGCGAAACCTATTGTTAATTCAATGGATCTTAAATGACATCATTGTGAATGATTCTTTTAATAAGTTACTTTAACTATTAAAGCATAATGAAATCTGAAAACAATAAATTTTACAACATTTTTATTAAAAGTTCATTAAAATAGTTTAAATTCTTTTTTTTAAAAAATACATTTATCAAAAATCTTTCCTCATCCGATTATTACGGAAACGAGTATTAGCCTACAACTAATCACTGATATAAGATCAGTCATTTAATGTTACTTACGTTAGAATTACTCTTAATATTGTTGCAACTATATGACACTGTCTTCTCTAAGTCGAAGAGAACGGTGGTTACTTCAGCCACCGACAGAAATACAGCAATATGCCAATTACAAAATCGTATAGGATGATAAAATAAATAATTTTACGTTTTATTGCACTCCAAAACACCAATTTCGAATTTTATCCTAGTATGGACTGTGCGGTAACACTGCATCCTAATATGTTTGATGTCATCACCGAGTATACTTTAGCGAAAATTTCAAATTCAAATGACTCAGGTTCCAGCAGTATAATTTTATCCAAATTTCTTTTATTGGAATCACCTTCCACAAATGTACACTGAATAAAGAAAAAATCATTTGTACAAAAACGATAAAACTTTGTAAGAATGATACCGGGAACCTTTCCTACAGAGCACTTATTATTTCTTGATGCATGTTTTGGTTTATTAATTGCAGGCTTTAATGTAAAAACAGTCATATTTGAAAAAACTAATATCGTGAATATGTACGGAAATATGTTGAGCAAATGTAAACTATCTTAAGCTGCAATATAGGTCTTTTAAAAGGGCAAAAATTTTATTCTACACTCATTAACTTTAAAGTTGCTTTATCTGATTAAAGCAAAAATATTCAGCAATTTGTAAACCACTTAGTGACAGGACATTAATTTTCAATTTCAATTTTGTGCAAATAAAAGGCGTATGACTTGTTTAGTTAAAAATGCTTTCGAACAAGGAAGGAGAATATGTTTTTACGAAAAATTACAAAAAAATGTAAGAGTTTAAGACTCGTAGTTTTCAATCAAAACAGTGCTTAGGGAAAAAGGTGTAATCTAGAAGCTATCAAAAAAGTATCCAGTAAATTACTTCTGTAAAGCTTCAAACTTACGATCAGTACCCCATTTTTTACAAAATTATTATAAATCACAATAAGGTGTACTCTTGTAATCCAAAGCTTCTGTAGCAGTGTTGCTCCTTGATGTCCTTCACTTGCTACCTATATCTTGCAAATGCAAAAGCACATGCAGTTCAATAAAGTTTTGGGTAGCGTGTTTGGATTTCCCTGGCCTAATTTTATCCGAGTACACATTTTTGTGAAATATGTTTTCTGTATATTTTTTTTAAAATATATAAGCTGGAGTAGGTATATCAGATCTATAATGGTGACTCTACGAGAAGCTCCCTTTATTTTTTTTAAAATATACGGCAAAAATTGAAAAATCAANATTAGTAAAAGTAATTAAAGAAAAAGCAATTAAATAACAACAATATAATTAATTCAGCGTTTAGTAAATAAGAAATTTTATAAAATCGTTTCGAAATTGTTATCGTATTTTATTTATTTATTTATTCGACGAATAAAAATAATAATTTATATATAAAACAATGCATAAATAAATGAAAAAATGCTTTTATAAAATATTTAATAAAGTAGAGAAACTAATACATTATAAGTTAGACATGATAATGATGATAATGTGGTCTTTCAACAGTTAATATTAAATTACATGAATACTTTTTTTAATAATATAAACCAATAAATTTTCTTGATAATAAAAACTCAGTACAATAGAAAAAAACCAAGCAAAATGCTTTATATATATATATTTTATCAGTAGAAATGACATTCTTGGTTAGAATGTTTTGCCAAATTCCAATCATGCACCAATAAACACAAAACGTTTTTTATCATTTGTGAAAAACCTAAACATTTCAATAAGTTTTACGAACCAATTTCATGTTACAATTGTTGATTTATATATAAAAAATTCAAACTAAAAATATGTTTGAATAAATATAAATTATGTTGATCAATTAATTAAGTTATTAAGACTCAGAACACTATATAAATTTTAAAATAAATATAAAATACGAATGAAAATGCTATTTTTGAATCTATGCAAACACTATTTTAATGCTTTTCATAGAGAACACAAACTGACACAAAAGTTAGTTAACCTAAATATATTTTAAGGAATGTTAAAAGTAGTTTGGAACAGCGATACGTATTAACCATTACAGAAAATAATCGTTATATCTTGGTAAACTTACTTTTCGGGCCACTATTTTCGTAGACGAAAATAGGACGAATAGAGAAAATTACTGAATTTATAAATTATTATTAATTAATACGTGCAATTAAATTATTTGTTATAACACCGTCACAATGCCGGGATACAATTTTTCCTCACAATACACTTAAGTTTAGTAATATCTTGCCCCTGTACATCACACTTTTCCTGTTAACAATGGAGTCGTGCTAGTCATCTATCTAATTCCATTCAGAACAGTTTTGAATTGAAATAACGTGACTTCCTGCTGAAAATGGAAGTTTATATATATATAATTAATCGGGGCTTCCTACCCCCTGTCCCCTATCTAGCTTAGCCTAGCCATGCTTAGTTTTCTATATCTTGTCTTGACTTTCATCTATTTCTTCTATCTCTTTCAGCTATTCTATATCTTGTCTTGACACCGTTCTCGAGATTAAGGAAGCACAGACATACAGCCGGACGGACGGAGGACGGTGAAAATTTTTTAAATTGCAGCCCAGTAATGGAATTTAATATATTTATTATAAATGAAATATTTCTTCTATCCTTTCTAATATTGTAAATCAAGGAAAATATGATAAAATTGTTTTTATTTAGAATTTTTCTCATTATAAAATTCTTCACATCGACAGTTATGTCTTTTTATGAAATAATTCTTATTAATATTCTTTAAGATGGCATCTTATCGGATTTCATGTTATCTAAGATTACAAATAAAATAAATTGCCTCATTATAGTTTGAGCAATTTACATTCCATTACTTTGTAAATATTATTGAATAATTCAC
The DNA here is from genome assembly GCF_000671375.1 of Centruroides sculpturatus. Classification (NCBI taxonomy): domain Eukaryota; kingdom Metazoa; phylum Arthropoda; class Arachnida; order Scorpiones; family Buthidae; genus Centruroides; species Centruroides sculpturatus. The sequence goes on from NW_019384301.1 coordinate 1,228,745, forward strand.
TTATGCGCTACTTAATATAATCAACTAATAAGCTAATTATTCATTAATATGCATGAAATGATGAAATGAGAATTGCTCAACCTATATGATTTGAATTATAATTAATACTAAAATACAAGTTGTAATTCTATAACACATTTAATTTTGAATTCTTGTTTCTTCTTAGTTAATGCACGTTTTGAATTTATATGTATATATAAAATGTTATATGTAAAGTAATAAATAATTTTTTAATGTAGACAATCAGAGAATATTTTTATCACAGTATCAATTATTATACATCAGACATATCTGATGTAAACAGGCAGTGTTGGACTTACAAAATCGCTTTACATAATATTACATATGTATCAAATTTTCACTTTTATACGTTTTCAGCAGACAAATAAAAATTTCGAGGTACGTATGGAGACATTTTCTGCCAGTTTTAGTTTTGTAACAACAAAATGATTTGTGAAAATTAATTTTTATCGTCCATTAAACTGAGGTTTCAATGCTTTAAATTCTGTTTTAGGAATTGTAAAATAAGCATTAAAAAAAGTTATATTTTCTTATCTTAACACGAAATTTTTCCACCTTCTCTTTTTATTTTTCTAGATACAGAATTTCCTTTATAATAGGCGAATGTATTGTTCCACTTTCGTACACATTTTAGGGAACTTATTAAGTCCGAAAATCGAGGATTGCCTATATTGTTTCTATATATAAATAAATGCAAGTATCTAAGTATGTCTAAGTTTACAAAATACATAATTTGTACTAATTAAATACTGAATGCAATATAAAAATTGAAAAAATTTATTTCACAATTTCATTTTTAGCACTTATTATTTCTTGATGCATGTTTTGGTTTATTAATTGCAGGCTTTAATGTAAAAACAGTCATATTTGAAAAAACTAATATCGTGAATATGTACGGAAATATGTTGAGCAAATGTAAACTATCTTAAGCTGCAATATAGGTCTTTTAAAAGGGCAAAAATTTTATTCTACACTCATTAACTTTAAAGTTACTTTATCTGATTAAAGCAAAAATATTCAGCAATTTGTAAACCACTTAGTGACAGGACATTAATTTTCAATTTCAATTTTGTGCAAATAAAAGGCGTATGACTTGTTTAGTTAAAAATGCTTTCGAACAAGGAAGGAGAATATGTTTTTACGAAAAATTACAAAAAAATGTAAGAGTTTAAGACTCGTAGTTTTCAATCAAAACAGTGCTTAGGGAAAAAGGTGTAATCTAGAAGCTATCAAAAAAGTATCCAGTAAATTACTTCTGTAAAGCTTCAAACTTACGATCAGTACCCCATTTTTTACAAAATTATTATAAATCACAATAAGGTGTACTCTTGTAATCCAAAGCTTCTGTAGCAGTGTTGCTCCTTGATGTCCTTCACTTGCTACCTATATCTTGCAAATGCAAAAGCACATGCAGTTCAATAAAGTTTTGGGTAGCGTGTTTGGATTTCCCTGGCCTAATTTTATCCGAGTACACATTTTTGTGAAATATGTTTTCTGTATATTTTTTTTAAAATATATAAGCTGGAGTAGGTATATCAGATCTATAATGGTGACTCTACGAGAAGCTCCCTTTATTTTAAATATATTTGTATATATATAAAGCAAGCTAGTTAATTAATTTATAAATGCATTTTAGATTCCATTTATTTTAGTGAGAATTAAACAATTGTTATTGAATCTAATGTTTTTTTTTAATGCTGTATATTCAAATGAACAGAATTAATTAGTAAAAGTAATTAAAGAAAAAGCAATTAAATAACAACAATATAATTAATTCAGCGTTTAGTAAATAAGAAATTTTATAAAATCGTTTCGAAATTGTTATCGTATTTTATTTATTTATTTATTCGACGAATAAAAATAATAATTTATATATAAAACAATGCATAAATAAATGAAAAAATGCTTTTATAAAATATTTAATAAAGTAGAGAAACTAATACATTATAAGTTAGACATGATAATGATGATAATGTGGTCTTTCAACAGTTAATATTAAATTACATGAATACTTTTTTTAATAATATAAACCAATAAATTTTCTTGATAATAAAAACTCAGTACAATAGAAAAAAACCAAGCAAAATGCTTTATATATATATATTTTATCAGTAGAAATGACATTCTTGGTTAGAATGTTTTGCCAAATTCCAATCATGCACCAATAAACACAAAACGTTTTTTATCATTTGTGAAAAACCTAAACATTTCAATAAGTTTTACGAACCAATTTCATGTTACAATTGTTGATTTATATATAAAAAATTCAAACTAAAAATATGTTTGAATAAATATAAATTATGTTGATCAATTAATTAAGTTATTAAGACTCAGAACACTATATAAATTTTAAAATAAATATAAAATACGAATGAAAATGCTATTTTTGAATCTATGCAAACACTATTTTAATGCTTTTCATAGAGAACACAAACTGACACAAAAGTTAGTTAACCTAAATATATTTTAAGGAATGTTAAAAGTAGTTTGGAACAGCGATACGTATTAACCATTACAGAAAATAATCGTTATATCTTGGTAAACTTACTTTTCGGGCCACTATTTTCGTAGACGAAAATAGGACGAATAGAGAAAATTACTGAATTTATAAATTATTATTAATTAATACGTGCAATTAAATTATTTGTTATAACACCGTCACAATGCCGGGATACAATTTTTCCTCACAATACACTTAAGTTTAGTAATATCTTGCCCCTGTACATCACACTTTTCCTGTTAACAATGGAGTCGTGCTAGTCATCTATCTAATTCCATTCAGAACAGTTTTGAATTGAAATAACGTGACTTCCTGCTGAAAATGGAAGTTTATATATATATAATTAATCGGGGCTTCCTACCCCCTGTCCCCTATCTAGCTTAGCCTAGCCATGCTTAGTTTTCTATATCTTGTCTTGACTTTNTAATCTATTTTTAAAATTAGTGTATTTTTATGTGTATGTATGTAAGAAAAAGAGTTACATACAAGTATATAAAACGCAATTGCAATTCAGTTCCTTATTTATCTTTGATGCAATGCAAGTAGAATATTAAAATATATATTTCTTTACGTATAATAAAGATTTAGTGATGATGTAAACATTAGTATCGATGAATAAATGGATTTATATTTCATTATAATGTTCTTCTACGTCTTACAAAGGCATTTAAATCTGTATTGTTATTTTTTTAACTTGACAATAGATAATTTCGCTGATATATTGATGTATATAAACTTTTATTAACTTTTAACATTTAAAATAATAATTTTTTGTTTTATTCTGATATATTTTTTTTCCTTTTTATNCAATTTAATTAAATTAAAAAAGAAAAAAAAACAAATAGAGAATTAATAATAACAGAAAATGTTATTTAAATTTAATTTTAAATAATAAAAATAAAGTAAGTATTATAAAATAATAAGTAAAACAAATAAGAAATATAAATTAATAAAAGATTTTAAATTATTTAACTGTTTCTCTCAATTCTATGCAAACAAATCGAGAAAAATATTTAATTTCTTGGTCATATATTGATTTTTAAAATCTTAAATAAAGATGATAAATACGAAAATTCTATTTAATAGAGAATATTTAAAATTTGTAGTTCATTCATACAAAAAAAAAGAGGAAAATTTCTATTTAAGTTGATTAAACTTTCTCTACATATTGTATGCATTATAAGGGAAATCGATCAGCCATTACAATGTTAGATTAGTTTTCATTTCACTTAGTTTATTAATCGTAAAATGGATCAATATAATTTGAACAATAAAATAATTTAACTGATTTATTATCCATTTAATAGTTTATAAATTCAAATTGGTTATTCGTTTGAGTAATTTTATACTAGCGATGCGTTTCTACACAGATGCAAATTTCTAAGCTAAGATTACTCTATGTGATTGCATTGAAAATAATTATAGCAAAAAGAAGTTTTATAGAACAAAATAAACAAATTAAAACAGATAATCTAATAAATAAAAAAATTCAAAATAATTATATCTTAATAGCATAAAATTAGAAACTTCAATTTCATAGTATATATTTTTCTGTTTTCTCTATTCATATTCATTTAATTTAATTGAAATCAGCCAATTTTGTAAATCACTTTAAATTATTTAATATAATAATTTCAAATATGTTTAGAATTAATTCAAATTAGAAGTAAGGCAGAAACGTAATCCATATATAACAAAGAGCATTCATTTCTAAATCAATTAAAATTTAATAAAACTAACAAAGAAATATATAAAATGACTTTCGAAATAAGAGAAGAATTGACAGATAAATAAAATAATTAGTTCACTGACCTTCGAAAATTGTTTAATAATTTCAACTATCTCTATTGTTAATAGAAATAGTTGAAATTATTAATAAATAGTCTCACCGAACAATAATGCATTCTGACAAAGGAAAGAATAATTATTTCAGTATACATTACATTTTGGGTTGAAATGCTAATGCTTTATTATCGAAAAAAATATATATATGGAAAGTTTCTGTTTTATTCAAATGAGTTTTTTGATTTTTAATAACATTTAAATGTACATTTTGGTTATAAATAAAGTTGATCGATATTTTGTCAATACTTTCCATTATAACACAATATTTGCTACAAATAAAACAATATCGAACAATATTATTTTTTTGGTTACCAAGGAGATAGAATTATGCATGAAATTGCAACGTAATGCAATATAACGACATTTTATCTTGCAATTAGTAACTTTAATGCTGAATTGTTGCTTACAGTAGAGGAGAGGATACGCATTTCCAACATTTATAATAAATCATAAAGCCTGTGGACTTTTCTGAAATGGAGACAACATAATTTTAGATAAAATTTCACACAGGCGATATGTCACATTGTTTACATTTCTCTAACAATGTTTAGACATCATTTCTGCAACTAATAGTAATTTTAGGAGAACGGATTTTCTTGCTTGACGTATAATTTCATATTTCTGTTACATACTTCTGCACATCTTCCATCTACATCTTATGATTATTGTTTCCCTGATTTGAAAAGTGCTATCCAAGCGATATAACAGTCACTGTTGAATCATATGATCCAAGCCTGTGTACAGAATTTTTCATATAGTTTATTAATTTCTTTAGTATAGGTGTATCGTAACACAATACAGTAGAATAAGGAAGAGGACGAGTTCCAAACTAACGTGTTTTGTTTTTTTTTATTTAACTTTTGAATTCTTGCCAAGTGGAGGAGTTTAAACCTCCAAATCCACACGTGCACGATTTTGATTCTATCTAAAGTCGGAGATTGGCTTCAACGGTTTATCTACAGCTCTCCACTCTGACGGGTCCAAGATTGAATCCGAGTTTCAACTGCCCTGATTTTTAGGAATTCTAGCAGTCTCTAGAACTAGTACAAGACGACATACCTCGTGAGAATCTGCATCATGCTGCAACTGTTGGACCTAGTTGGAGAAGCTGTGACTGTCTCCATAAATCTGAAGTAGTCTGGATATTCAATTCTCTCCTTTTAACTTCCGGTAACTTCGGCATAATAAGCATTTCAGACTTCAATACGTAGTGATATTTAGTATATACAATTTAAATATGCTTGTATAACCTTCAAGGGTATTTAAGTTATCGCTTTCAACAGTAGAAATCGCGTTAAAAATATTATTTGCAAGTAGGTTTGTAACAAAAGAGCATTATCATTAGCCTATATAATTTTCTATATTTATTATATAAGATTATTGCCAAGATTAGTAAAATTGTATTTTATAGACGGTAATTTTTATGTATATCAATATACGTATAACAATTTTTATTCTAAAATCTATTAGTACTGAGAAGAATGTGATTGGGCATTTATAAATTCATCATTTCTTCAATAATTTCAAAATTAAACAATTTAATTAAATTAAAAAAGAAAAAAAAACAAATAGAGAATTAATAATAACAGAAAATGTTATTTAAATTTAATTTTAAATAATAAAAATAAAGTAAGTANAAAACATTTAAAATGTTTAATGAAATAATTAAAACATTTAAAATGTTTTAATTATTTCATATCAAATATTTGAAACAAAATATTATTTACATAATAACTGAAACCATAACATTTTTTCAATGTTATTTATTTAAATTAAAAGATAAAAAAAATTACAAAAATTTCTAAATTCAAAATATTATATAATTTATTTTGTAAATGGCACCTGTATTTATAAATTTAAATATTCAGTTCCAGTTTAATAAAAAAAAAATAAATTCAAATTTTATGATAATTTTATACCTAAATATATAGTTTAAATCATTATCATAAAGGTAAAGAAGAAATGTTTAACTTACATTTAGAATTAGTTAAAGAAATAAATTTCTAATTCAAGCAAAACTTTTTGTTTTTCATTAAAATTAATTTATAGTATAAGAAAAATGTGCTATTTTGGTTTCATTATCCACATAATTCATTATATGTTGCTTATTTTCATATTCTCAGATCATTTATTAATAAAAATAATCAAAAATGAAATTATTTCAGTAAACATTTCATTAGAGTAGTGTAAGAAAATTTTTTATACAGATTTAACTAATTACATTTTTGTAATTATGATGTTGAAATGTAATCTATTTCGTGAATTGTAAAAATTGATTAATTTCTTTCGAGAAATTCATGAAATTGATAAATTTATTAATAATTACATTTTTGTAATTATGAAATTGAAATGTAATCTATTTCGTGAATTGTAAAAATTGATTAATTTCTTTCGAGAAATTCATGAAATTGATTAATTTACGAAATTAATTATTTTTCTCCAAGAAATTCATGAAATTGATGACCTTCTTTCGAGAAATTTACGAAATTGATTTTTTTTTATCTTTCTTTATTATTTTTTCTGTAAAATTTTTAGTTGAAATTAATTAAATTTTACAATAATTTTTTTTCATAAAAATTCACGAAATTTCATAATTTCTGGATTTTAAATATAAATAAAATTTCATTATCTTTTTTTATTCTTTATAAAATGGACGAACTTCATTACGATTTTCTTTATAAATTCAATAAAATTGATTATTCGTACAAATTTATAAATTAATAATTACTATATTTACAGAAAAGCTACGAAATTGAAATGATTTTCATTTTATATATTATTAAAATTGATAATTATCTTCTATTATTTGTTTCTAATTTTTTAATAGAAAATTATTATTAAATTTAATCGATATCTTTGTAAAATCTACAAAATTGATTTGAATAAAAATTTCATGAAATGGGGTATTTAAATTTAATTACTACGAAATTAAGTGATAATTATTCTTAATTTTTAGCAGAANGGAAGATCTTTCAATGGTTTTAAATGATTTTATCCTTAATTTATCAAGTATTATTCAATTTTACGAGTAAATATATCTCTACGAATATAAAGAATAAGTTTTATTAAGCTATTTATATTCAATGTAAATATTTATGTATCTATTTTCTTCTTCAACACGCAAAATCTCTTCGATAAATTGAGCTAAATTGAATCTACGAGTATCTCTCTTACAGAATCTTTACATTTAGATAGTTTTATTTAATGATTCTAAAGTGAAGTCAATTTTACATAAGCAAGTTCTTTAAGATAATCTAGAAGTTGAGAAATTTGTAAGATTCTAGATTGAAGATTATAAAAACCAAATTATATGTTATTAAGCGGAGTAGGATGTAATTATTTTTGTTTAATTCTAATTTTTTTATTAACTAGAAAGGTCATAATTAACATTACATAAAAACAATATATAATTTAATAAAATAAATAGATGTATTTACTTGCACATTACTAAAATTTATTATTATTTTATTTTAAAATTAATTATATATATATAATATTTGTATTATTAATAAAGAAAACAGTTTTGTCACTTATATTGTCTTTCCACCTGCTCCTTCATATAATACTCATATCGATAATAAACGAATAATCAAAATATAAATGACATTTTGACCATGTGTGACATCAATATACATAAAAAATAATAGATATAAGAAGCATTCATATATTGATCTTGCGCAAGTTTCTTACAACAAAAGATTGGGTACATTGATCCACTCGATTGATCCACGTGGAATTATTTTTATCATAAAAATACTTTTTACAACAACAACAACAACAACAGAAAAAATTTTAATGAATTTTTATTCCTTCTAAAATTACAAAAACTAAAGTCAATTGTTCGACTTTTTTTCCTGTATTTAGAGACAAAAATAGTAAAAATTGAATGCATTATTATTTCTATATATTCTATAGGCTTATATATATATTGATATATATACATCACATTTTTATCCGATCTTGTAAAGTTTAATGTAATCAGCGATCACATTGAATATACTCGAATCAGTCAATATAGTGGATTTGGTATTATTTGGTAACATACATTTTTCTTGTTTACATATTTCGGTCTTGATTAACTTCGCTTTCTTTGCATTTTACTGAAATTGTTTTGAATTTCTAATGAGAAAACAAGTCCAGCATATTGTTTGCATGTATTTATAACGGGAAATATATTTGTAGATGATATTTCTTCTAAAATTTTTCAATACAACTATCAATATAGGTGAAATTGAACATTCTACATTAAGCTTGGTACTGTAGTTGGTGAAACAAAACCCTTCACAGAAATGTAATATATGAATATGTTTATATTAATATTATATCTTAAATGAGATGCAGCAATCTTCAATGGTCAGCATTCGATCCTGAAGTGAATATTTCACTTTCGATATTCATTTCAGAATATAATGTCCTCGGGTCTTTTTTCAGAATGCAATAAAGATAATTTTAATAATATTTCTTGTTTCATTCTTAAAGATTGATATTTTACAACTTCGATGAATTAATTATATTCTTATAAGAAGTTAAACTTCTTGAAAATCAAAATTGTTCGGCATGTAAATAAAAATTATATATATTTTTTAAAATTTCTTTTTGATAAAAGGAAGTTCTTATCGAAAGATATCCGATCAATTTTTTGCTTTGGTGCCGTCTTTTAGAATATTCAATTGATTCTGCCTCTGACATCTAGTTTAAGAATAATAACAAATGTGGCAACTTCCCCTATGGTATTTTTTCCCATGTTTTTCTACAAGAAAATTCCCAATGGCGCTGTTACTAAAAAGATTCCTTAAAATATTTTTATGGATTTTTATTGGATGTCGATCGCTAAAGAAAATTTTAAAAGACTTTAATTGAATACATTTTTTTCATTTTTCAATTTTAAAGGCAAATAATAAAATAAATGCAAATTAATATATTTACTATTTTTAATGGGAAATTATAAAAGTATTTAATATAATAATTTATAAATGAATAATTATATTTTCTCAATATATAACATGATTATGTGTTCAATAATTGTTATAATGTATATAACAGTTTTTTTAAATGATGGTTAAAATTTTCAAATTCTTTAACATTTTACATTTTATTTAGTTTGTATTTCGTTTATTGATAAATTCTTTCTTTCGATCTCCTTCTAGAGGATAAATAATGCATCAATTTATCTGAACATGTTTCTATTTTTGAATATTCTATCAGATGAAAGATAGACTTTCTTTCAACTTTTGTTCTTTCTAGAAAATTTTGCTTTGCATCAAGAATACAGAATATTTTACAATTTGAATTGATCTTACTTCATCTATCATTTCATTTTATTAACAAAAGTTAATAAAAAAATATTACTGTTTTCTTGAATGAGGGAACTTGAGTGGTTTTCATAGAGAATGGATTTGCCACTACAAATAAATAAAATTAAAATACAAAATGAAAATTAATAATGCAGCTGATAAACTCATCGAAGATAGAAACGTTTTTAATGATATAAAATAAATTCAGCTAAATGAATATTATTCAAATAATCTATATAATATATCTACTCTATTATTACTGTATATATATATATTGAGAACCAGCAATTATTTATTGTGACATCGTCGCAATGCCAGGCTGCAATTTTTAATCATATATTAAATTTATTTAACTTAAAGTATATGCTTTCCACCTCAAATTAGTAGTGATTTGCCCCTGTACATCATACTTATCATTTAACAATAGAGTCATGCCGATCATCTATCTAACACCTTTCAGGGAAAGATTTTTGAATTGAAATATCGTGACTTTCGGTTTGCATCGGAAGTTCATATATAGTTAATCGGAGTCTTCTGTCCCCTAATCTTTCCATATCTGGTGTTAAATTTAATTTATCTAACACCTTTCTCGAGATTAAGGAAAGGCAAACGGACGACAGTGGAAATTTATAGGTCTACAGTTTTTTAAAATTGCAGCCCAAATAAGATTATGTAGTACCTTTTGACTTACAAATCTTTAAATAATTGTTATTAAATAAGACTATATACAGGGTGAGTCAAAAATCACTTAGTCATTGTAAAGTTAGAATTGCTCTCTTTGCTGACGTATGAATGGTTCAAAAGCTGATATTTTTTAATAAACATATTTCTAACTGACCCACTATTATGTTTCTACAAATGTTCTAAACACTATTTATAACTTTTATTCACAAACGTACTTGGAATACTTAAAACTGTTTACTGGTTTTTGAGCCACTTATATATATATATGTAATAAATAATTAGATAGTCTATTGGAACTTTCTGTAAGTGAGGAAAATAACTTAATTTTTATAAAACGAATTTAACGTAAATTATTATTTAAAATTTCTTTAAAATATAGATGTTCATTTAAACATCTATCCAGGTCAAAAGAGTTCTTTCCAGCATCGCACAAATGAGTGCATATGTGCTGGTACCAAACATGCTGTAGTTGCAACAATGGCGCCAAGTCATTAAGCCATTCGTTTACCGTCGTGTTTAGAATGTTCAAATATCGGTCATTATTCAGGTCCTTATGCTATCAATAAACACGAGACTAAGAAGCTGCTTATTCCAAATACTAGATGTTTACGAAAAACGCACTTCGTGTGGCATATGTCGCGTGCATCATGAAGCACGCTGTGTTTAGTGACGCACATTATAACAATTACATATTCCTTCCGGGAAAACAGTATCTTGTCAGTCCATAAAGTGAGCTAAAGGCGTTGTGATTTGTCATGTTGTAAAGTTAACATCATGTTGCACCACTCAAATCGCTAAGCGGCATCCTCCGCATTGTGTGCTAGTTCCAGATAGCAAGTGAATGGAATTCACGTCATGGCAATGTAATATCCGGTATATTTGTGTTCGCTGCAGTCCATAACCTAACCTAACTTAACTTACGTAATTAATGCAGGAAATATTTCTTTTGCCCATGGATAGATGCTTAAGTGGATACCTTATATGTACTTATTTTTCATTTAGTAATTTTATACTTTTATAATTTAATTAATATAGTTTTTAATATTCTATATTTTCTTGCCTTGTATCAAACTTTTAAAATTACAATCAAATATCTTTATACAACGCACTGACGAGAACAAAAAATGGTCGCTTATGTTGAAGGTTCGACTTTGTTTATATTTATTGCCATATAAAATTTTAAAATATTCTTTAATTGATATTTAAATGACATATATAAATTTAATAATAATCTTTCACTTTAAAACAAAGAATTTAATTTAAATAAATTGCTTAAAATATCATTACAAAGATTTGTTAAGAAAATAACAAGAAATTTTTCTAAATGTTAAAAAAAGAAAAATTTAAATAATAAAGTAGTAAATTTAAGAAGAATAATTTAATAAAAATATTTATTTTTCATAAATTTAAAATGTTTCATTGTATATATTTGTTTATTCCTTGAAAATGTCATTAATTTAATACACATACCTTCGCTTTTTACTTTTATTAGGGCATTTTACAATTTGATTCATAAAAATAAAACCTCATTTATTTAAAATATGTTAAAAACTTTTTTGCATATTTTTTTAAAATTTATCTTACGGATAAGATACGCATATTGCTGAAGAATTAAATAAATGTTTTCCAGAAAATGAGGCAAATAAATTACATAGTTAATAACGTCATTTATGTGTTGCATGGAAAAAAAAGAATTATTGAAGTTAAGAATTGTTTCAAATAAAAAATTGAATTATTAATAGATCCTTTCATTCTAACAGATTAATCATTTAGATCCGAAAATTACCTGATAAAAATAGGAGAAAAAAAGAAAATGAAGTCTTTCTATTTGTAGTCAGTTGAAAATATCAGTGTTTTTCTATTAGGATGACGAATGTGGACAAGTTTGTCACATTTTTGTCATTGGATTCTACTATTTTGTCAGCTTTTCCATGAAAAAAAAATCATAATTTTTTCCCTATCTCTTCAATATGTTTTTTGTCAACCAAATATAGAAAATTTATTATGAATTGTTTATTGTTTTTATAGTACTAATCAAGCAATAGTATAAAGTTTTTTTCAAATTTTAATATGATTGTTTTAGAATATTATTTTCGAGATATTTCGAATTTTAAATTCGTTTTCACTAAAATTTCGATATAATTTAATATTTGAATATTTAATAAATATAAAAAGTGGGGGGAAAATGTAAGAAAATATGTGAAACAAGTAAAAATATTAAGAAAACTCCTTTTCGTTAAATCGATTATATGTTCAAATGTTATATATATATATTTTATAGCAAAACATTATAAATAGATTCAAATTTTCTGTATCATCTTAAAGTTCTGCTTCAATGACTTTAAATGTATATTGTATATATAGGCCTATATATCTTGTTATTTTTGTCACATCAACGTCTGTGCTTACTTCTAAATATTCAACATGATTAATACTTTAACATATATTGAGCAACATACTTTAAAAATATAAGAAAAATATATATTCAATTATAATTTATTTTATTCGTAAAAGATATATAAAAATAATATAAATTATGAGTAATAATAATATGAAAATATATTTAAATTTATAATTATAGTAAATATTACATTAGATTTGAAATATATTAAAATATAAAATTCTTTAAAATTCTTTATAAATAATAATGTTTTAATGTAATATTTTATTATATAATTTTTTAATAAACGTAAACAAACGTACTGCCATAAAATACAACGTTCAAGTCTCATATTAGTGTACTTACTGATCAATTCTCGCATATTTTTTCTTTATACCTTACAGCATATTTACTCAAATAATTTTTCTAATGATTTTCTTTATGATTCTTATCAAGAAGTCTTCAATTAATTTCTTTTTTTTTTATTATGGAATTATAATTTATCAGATATTATCATTTTTATAATTAAATTCACAGACATTAACGTAAAATTATTATTAATAAAGTAAATTTTCTCAGTTGAATATGAGAATCGTTAAGAGTAGGAAATTTTACTTATGATTTATAGTTGAATCATATGTGCCGCCATCTAGCAGGAATACAATTTGGCTGATGTATCAAATGAATGGTTCAACGTGCCATACCTGTAAACCGTCATATTAACTACAATATAATGTTCTGTAGTTAGTACTATTTGCAGACCAATTATGTAAATTTTCACCTCGCTGACATTTCTGAAACTGCGCTTAATATACTGTATGATGCCGATTTATAAAAGCAAATTCCATTTAGAAAATTCGAAAAATTTAAAAACGTAATATTCAATCTTTCAATAAAAAAAAATATATTCGTTTAAAATTTAAACATTTAAAAAAAATTTCTTACTTAAAATATTAAATTATTATATTATATTTTTCTATTGGAAAGTAAGTAATTTAATTTAATAAGAAATTAAATTTAAAAAAAGTATTATTATTATTATTATTCAACATACTATATTATATATATATGTGTGTGTGTGTATTGAAAATTAAGTGATAAGTTTTATAATTAATAAAATAAAAATTTCAATATCGAGTTTTTTTTCGCTAGTTTAAATTTTTTTAAAGGAACTTTTGTCTTAAATCTTTACTGTAAAGATAATGCTTCTAAACGATAAAAAAAGAACTTCAAATGGCAGAAATCGAAAAACCAATAACTTGCAGAATATAACGTTAGCAGAAGTTAATTTCTTCCTTTATCGATTTACAGTCCTCCGCAGGTATACACTATGTAAGGATAGATTGAAACATTGACAATGCTATCGAAAATATCATTTGACTTTGTCATCGTTCAATCAAAACTATTTGGATCAATATCACGACTTCTGATTCAAAAATCTTGATTAACTGTTAAATATATCGAATTTAACAATTACAACTAATTCAAATAACATATACATAAATTTAGAATTTATTTAAACAATATCGAATTTAAAACTGTTAATTTTTAAAGAATTTTTATAAGCATTAAATATGAAATTCACGTCATTCATTTATTCAATTTTATAAAATTGCTTAATGAAAAAAACTTTTAATTAACTTTCTTATACAAAATTTTTAAAATATGTATGCTAATCATCTTCATTCATCCCTCTGAGGCATAAATATATTTAAGATGTAAAGGTTATTTAGAGATTACTCGTATAATAAATTTTGCCTCAGTAATGTTTTCGTTATATAATAAAGAGGAAAATAAACATTATTCGTTTAATTATTCAAACATAAAAAAAAATTTTATTATTGATTATCATAGAGAAAAACTCATAAGAGACTAATATATAAATTTGCAGCAATTATATTCCCCTGCATTAGATGAAGTATTAATTAGGAACTTAGCTCGATTTTGTGTCTCAACTTGAAGAGACAATACCACAGAGAACATTAGAAGTAGAAAAAATCTTCAACTTCTATCTATTCGTGCGTGGTAAGATGATTGTGTCGAAAGCGAGTTCCTTAATGAAGTTGAACATGTGAATCAGATTACTTGAAACTTAATTACTTTGCAGACTCCCGGGGACATCTTTCAAACATTCTTTTAGTTATCTTTTAAATGAGTAGATACTCATTTCTTATTGCGCTTTTATAAATAATTGTTCATTATTTTTAAGTAAAAACAAAAAAAAATACAATTAATTTAAATCACCATTTTTCAAATATCTTAAACAATGTGCTAATGAAAGTAGTTTTTTTTTTTTTAAAAAAAGAACATTTTTAAAAGATAAGTTTGATAAGTTATTTAATTATAAAAATTAAATAAGGTATTAATAAAAAATAATAATAATAATTTTTATAATATGAGTTATTCATAAGCTAGCTCATTTACCTTTATACAGTAATAAAATATGTAATAATTTTTTGTTGTATATTTTGTAACAAGAATAAAAAATGAGATAATGTCTTTTCTGCTTTTTGTTTCAGTTAATTGCATTATAAATAGTGTGGTCGCCCGCATATTTTTTTATTTTACAGCATGATAAATTAAGTAACTTACTTCATTTTGAAGACAGGCTATGATATTCTACACTTAATGGATGTTACCACAAAGTGTTGATAAAGATTTGTCTTCTTAAATGGTAGGATGGGTGTTAGCTCTTCTGCAAAAGCAATTAAACAAAAAGATTAAAATCTTAAAATTCAACAGTTGCTAAGTAATATTAATAAAATCTAACACATATCTATAAATGTAAGTGGTTATTCAATGATATAACATAACTGAACTTAGTAATAGAGATGTGAAATACATAAGGATAAAAAAACATTGCTGTTACATTAACAAATTAATAAATTAAATAATATTTAATAAATCAAAAATATTTCAGCCTTTTCGGTTTAGTCCAATTTTAATTTATATTAAACAAACATGACTTTAAGTAAAATACCTTTTTTTGTTTTTTTTTAGTTGCAATAAAATTATATAGCATTTATTATAATATAATTATTATAATAAATGCTTATTTTCAGTTATAAAAATTATATTTGGCATATAATTTTAAAATAATAATAATAATTTCTAATTAAAATACATTTGAAAAAACAATAATAATTGATGGACTTAAGAGTAGAGTATGAAGATATAGAAAAAGTAATTGTAATATTATCATATAAGATGTTATGTTGTGTGAAATTTTGTTATTGCAAGTTGTTGTTCCCCCGCTCTGAATCTAATAGTGGACAAGTGTAAGTCGATGTTTGAAAGGGAAACCGACACCTGGGATTTAAGAAGAAACATGTAGTTGCGGGATAAAACAAGAAAGACAAAGTACCAAGCTTGTAAACTGTCTTACAAGAGTCGAAATTACTTCTAAGAAAGAAACGAATTAAATAAACAATAAAAATTGATAATTACTAATATTGGCTAAATTCATAAAATTCAAAAAATCTCTTATGAAATATCCTAATTAATTATTTTAATTCATAAAAATTTCTTTATTTTAACAGATCTATTTTTTTTAATAAAAATGTAATTATAATAAATTATCAAGGAATATTTTAGAATTAATATTTCATCTATTAATTTCTATCATATCAAAAAAATTCTAAATCAATAATTTTTAAAGCAAATATTCATATTTTATATAAAACATTGCATGAAATATTCATATATAAAAATTAAGTTAATTATTAATTAATATAATAGTAAAAATATCTCAGACATTTTTATTAATTTAAAAC
>NW_019384301.1:1247209-1278524 GCF_000671375.1 Centruroides sculpturatus
GATTATTAGTTCTTAGCCCAATAAATCTACACAAAAATAAAAGAATAAAAATGTTCAGATTATTAATATCTTTAAGTTCAGTTGAGAAAAGTGAAGAGATTTTTAGATACGACTCGATTATTTTAAACAATTTTAATAAAATACAATAGAACAATTTAAAATTAATTAATAAAATACAATTTTAACAATTAGTTTACGGTATATAAAATCAATTAAGTTATATTATTTTTTACTTATTTTTAAATTTTAATGAATAACGGTTTATCTCGTGAAAATAAATACATTAATAAATCTTTTCAATCGTGAGAATATAATCTTTAATTATCCAAATCTTCTTAATTAAAATAAGATATTAATTAAATTATTTTAAAAGATTAATTTAAAATGATATAATTACATTTTTATCGTATAAAATCTAACAAGTATTTTTCGTGTATTAAATTATTAATTTAGTTGGAAATGGTATTGTAATTCAATGACTTTCTTTTGTTATATGTTATATAATTTCCATCAGCAAATCCGATTACGTTACTGAATAGAAAATTTATATAATATCAAATAAATATGAAAGAAGATAAATAACCAATCGTAAATAGTATTGAGAGAGACATTTCTGGAAAGCAACAGTCGAGCTGCAAACAAGTGGCACACTTATGATGCGGAATGCATCGATGTCAATAGAGACGATGGAGAGTGCCATAAAAATGAATTGTGAGAAAATGGCTACAATGGAGATCTTTGTTGATTACACTAAACTCTTCATCAAACAAAAGATATTTATAAATATGTTATCATTTCGGCGTCTTAAAGTCGTCAGAGTTGTTGCATATTTTAAACACATATCAATGTTTTTCATTTGTTTTCTGAAATTTTTATGTGTCTTCAATTCTCGTTTATTTGTATATAACAAAGCATTAACAGTTATATACTTATTATTTTTAAATTAATCTTATTTTCTGAGGTTTATTATAAAGAATAAGAAAAAAAAAAGTTTTAATTCTTTGTTTTATTGCTTCTGGTTTTATTGCTATTGTTTTATTCTGAAAATATATACTTTTTGTTTAATATTTTAAATATTTATCATAGATTTTAATATTAAGAATGTCAAAATAACGTCAAGATGTAAAAAATTAACTATAAAAATAGCTCAATTTTAAGATAAGAAAAATAATATAATATTTATAATGGTACATTCATGTACCATTATATGGATTACATGTACCATTCGTGTCAAGTGTCATATCTTCTTTAATTTTTTAAAAATATTTTTGACAATATTGAACATATTGTAACGTTAAAAACATATTGTTAAGCTGTAATAATTAATTTTATAGTTAAAATTATAATTTTAAAATAAACACTAAACTTGTGTTATTTTAAATAAAAGTCTTTAATTGAAAAAAAACAATTCATTCTTCTCATTTATAACGTGTACTGTACAGTACATTAGACTTATATTAATATTAATTATTATATATTTTAAAATAGCAGTTTTAAGCAGAATTAATATTAATGATTATAATGTTTTTAATCAGATAGATATATTAAACAGCGGTTATATTATTGAATTAAAATAAAAATAATTAATTGCTTCATTTACCATTATTGAAATAAACAATTCCTCATGCAAACAAATAGAATTTAGAAAATGAATAATAATTACCTAAAAGTCATTTTGTTAATATTAATAATTCAAATATATCGCAACGTTACGATAATTTAAATTTATTTAAAAATAAAATACAAATAAAAAGATTTAATACGATATTGTTTCAAAATAAAAGACATTTGTTGTAATTAAATAAAAACTTTCTGATACAAAAAACAAGCTAAAAATTGATGATTTGAGGAGATATTTTTCATTAAAATGCAACATTTTGAAGCGATTTGTAGAAAAATTCTGTTACTATTGCTCACGAATGCATCTAAGTAAAACGCGAATTAATTCATAATTTTGATTTTTAAAGACATAAATTTTTATATATATTTTATATCGATCGATTTTCTGCGGGAGAAAAAAAAAGTTGAAAGTCAACAAAAGGTAGAGTGGATGCGAAAAACCTTACAGAATATATTTATATCTTTATGATAAATGCATCATTTTAACCTTTTAAAAATTCTCTTAGATTATTAAACTGGTTATAAAATTTATATTATTAGTTAAAAATTATATTTTTTAAATGCAAATACACAAACTCTATACATATCAATCGAATCGTATTAAATATTTTTGTCTTCTTGCGAATTAAATTAGCATGAAGCAGATATAGGATTTAAATGTTTAAATTATTTAATTTCTCTGGAATCAGTAGAACATTATTTATCTGTTTAATAAATTCCATCACACAAGACTCTCTTTTCTGAGAAATTAATAAAATATTTTTGATCTTTTAGAATTCTTGACGACCTTTAAGAATCTTTAAATCCTTGTTGAAGCTGATGTAGTAAATTCTAATTAGTTAAAACACTGATTTAAAAGTAAAATATGATATAAACATTAAAAAAATGACAATGTTATGTTAAATTACAATTAAATTCTATAGTATTTTTAAAGTAAAATGTATATAAATTCGAAATTTTCATTTCATATTGAGTAAATATATACACTTTATATTTTCGAAATTATATTTGTTTAAATATTTACTGAAAATATTCATTTTTGAATAAATAAATAACGTAAGAAAATCATTAAAAAAAGTTATAAAATCAAAAAATAAAAAGAAAGTTTATTTAAATTTATGTTTTTGATAATGTAAATAAGTTTTAATAAGTGATTAAATTTATAAAATACGCTCAAAACTAAAGCAAACAACTTGAAGAATTTTGCCAAAGAAACAAGCAAAGCAAATCTTACAAATGGATAAATCTAATTCTTAATAATTTCGCTAATTTATTAAATAACATTTTAAATCAAAACGTCAAGTTTACTGTGTTTACTCAATATATCCAAATTAGTAAGAATTATATTTTGAAAAAATGATATTAGAGTAATTTTAAATTACATAAAATTCGAATTATTTAACAGCTTAAATTTAAGATATCCAAAGAAAAATATTATATTTTATATAATAATTAATCTAAAAACAGAAAAACATTAACGTTTTATGTATAAATAAAATTATTCTATACAAAATTTATTCAACGAAGAAATTTATATACAATTTTCATAAACAATATTTTTGCAGCATTTAAAAGTGGCTGTTTTCTTGCATAATTAATAAGTTTTACACATTTTGTTTTTAAATTAAATTGCTAATTTTTCTGGAATATTTTTAATGGTATAAAATAATTTTTAAAGATTTTTATTTTGTTTTTAAAATCATTTTTTTAAAGTTTGAATATTATTATTCTATTATTAAACAATAGAGGATAACCACTCATAGCTTATCGTTAACAAATATATTACATTTAATGTTATTAAATTTAAATTTTATTTAATTTTTTATCAAATGAAATTTCGAAATTCTTACTAAATTTCTATTGAGACTCTTAAATTTCTAATTGAATATATTTATGTATGAAATTTTTTAAATAATAATATAAAAACGTTAGATATAATATGAAGTTTACATAATGTATATTTTGTTAATGATTTCTGGATTTTTATAATATAAATATATATATATAAGAAATATGCAAAAATAAAAGAATTTTTTTTTTCTATAAGAAATTATAATTTTGACAAGAAAGAGGAAAGAGCTCTGTGGGAAGTTCATTTCAGAAAGATATTGAAAAACTTCCACCTCGTTTCACTTAGGACTTAAAGCAAAAACGAAGAGGGAAAAAAATCCTTCTTGGTTTTCATCACGTTAACTCCTTTATAACTTTAGAATTATTCATATTCTGCATTATTTTATATATTTAGACACTTTAGTGATAAAAGATTATTGCACATTTTGTATGCTTATATTTTCAATAATTTAGATATTATAAACTTTTTAAAATTAAATTTATTCTAATAATGCTTGAGTTGAGTTAAATATGTGTTATTTACTGTAAAAAAAGTTATTTTTTAATGTAGATAATAAAATAAATTTTATAAAATACAATTATTTAAATAATTAAATATTCTATAAAAATTTATTGTAATTTTTAAATATACATTTTGGTTTATATAACATTATTTTTTTTATAAGATTATTTTAAAATATTTTCAGATACTTAATGCTTTATTAATTAAAATCAGTTGATTTTTTTTTTCTTAAAACTCCATCAGGATTATCAAAACAATTTTATTTTTAATTTTAAACTTAATATATTTATGTTTAGTTAGTTAGAAAGTTGTTTAAATACTTAAATATGTAATATTAAATTAAAATTAAAAATAAGTACTGAGTAAAGTATATTTGTTCAATATATTTACAATAAAAATTTCAATTAATGTTTTTATAAAAACATATTTTTAAATTTTATTAATCAATACAGCATACCTGAATATACTATATATTACATTTTAAGATAAACATTTATTGAATTTTTAAAATGAAAAGTCTAGACAATCTGCAATAAACAAAATTTAAAATATTAGAAAAACAATAAAAAATTTTTTTTTAAATAATAAATTTTATTATTAACTTCACGAGGAAAATGTTTTATGAAATTTATTTGGTAATTTAATTATAAGCAACAGATGAAAGTATTTAGAAGTTTGAATTATTATAGAAAGTTTCTTACATATAATATTTTAAAAACAAATTGAGCTTTCAGTTTTACAATTAGTTTAAATTGAAAAAAAACAAATTATATCTAGTTATAAATATTTTTTTATTTTAAATAATATTTAAATAAATTTTCAATAAGATACGTTGAAGAAGTAAGGTTCACTTAACATGTTTAAAGTAAGGAAAAATAAGATAATATAACGATTAAAACAGATATTTATTGAACCACGTGTAAACAAAACATAGATATAGTATTATTACTAGGATATCGCGCGACTTAGTCGTCTGGCGATAGAATTGAAGCTGAGCTAGAAGGAAAGAAGCGATTCCTGCATCTGTTAGGCACATAAGAGGCGATTCTTGTACAGTATCTGACGGACGCGAACAGGTGAACTTTGCACTTGCCGTCACAAAATAGGCTATCTTCGTATCTGCAGGCCCGAGAGACACGATCCTTGCACTGAACAGGTACGGAGAGACGATTTAAGAACAAGCGATCGATGGCGATTGCTTTGTTCTTGTGTTTTGTTCGTTTTTCGCGCTTATTTTCCATTAGGCGCACGTAGTACTGTTTTTATTTTTGACCCCTAGGCCTAAAGTCCGTTAGTGCGCTCGTCGCATTGGAGAGTATGAACATTGTCACTGTAATACCTTTGTATATCGAAAACGATGCCATGGACTCCTACTTTTACCTGGTTCTGTTATAGATAACAGAAGGAAAGTATGGCGATCGGGCAAAAAATGACACCCCAAGAGTTTTACATTTTTGGCCTTAGGGGACCGAGAAATGCAAAAACATTTAGACTTTTTTTTTCTGTACATTTGGATGCTAATGTGTTTGTGTGTTTTTGTGTGTGGCATGATTTTGTTTAACCTCTTTGAAGCTTAATAACTCTTGTGCTTTTTATCGAAAATTTCTGAACCTTTGCAGGAAAGTTTGGGTATTAGAATGCTATTAAATTTTGGTGGTTTAAGGTCGTGAGAGTGGGGATAAAGGAGGTCATGTGTTATATCTCGAGTAGGGTCGGACTTAATGACGATTTTACTCGTAATTAGCATTTACAATTTTTTATAAAATCCATCCCTAATCTCAATATTAAACGTTTTGCCATTTTATAATGAAAAACTGTTTACATTTTTAATTAAATAAAATATCGTAACATATAGCTCTACCAGAATTTTAATTGTTGCTGGAAAAGTTAAGCGATTTTCATTGCTGCATTTTTTACATTTAGGCCTAAATGGACCCACATTACTTTTCTGGATTCCTCGCCTCAATTAATAGAAAGTGGCAAAGTTTNATGTAATTATTTAAAACAATTTGATATCAAAACAATGCTTAAATTCTGTGCTATTGTATATCGCAAACATTGGCTATTTTTGTTGTAATTTAGCAATAAATCTAATAGAATAAATATCCGATAAAGAACTTATTTAATATGTTTCTATATTTATATGTACATTTTACATATATTTTTGGCAACTTTTTCTTTAGCGATATAATTTTACGTTGAATACTTATAATTTTAATGTCATTATCGTTAGCATGTTTTTACTTACCTGTATATTTACATACATATTGTTAAAAATAGAGATGAAGAAAAGAAACAAACCAATTTAAGGAAATGATTCGGAAGTATTTTTTCATTACTCTCTATTCTGAGCCATTTATTTAGTATCTTTAGTGTGAGATCTTTATAATTATTGGTTAAATTTCACTAACGTATTCGAATAAATTGTTTCTTTGATCTTTTATTTTCCTGTTGTTGTATCCTAAAAAGCCGTAATCCCGAAAGGAGAAGGTCTTTACGTCAGACTTCGTGCCTTAACCACCTAAGCTGATTCATTTGCAGCATCTGAAGAATTTTTGACCTGATGCTTTATTGGAAGAATTTCAATATACCATGAATTAAATATCTTAGAAGTAAAGTCGCTAATAAACATAACAACTTTAATGTATCTTATAAATTATTACAATAAGAAACATATTATTTTTCTTCGTGCATTTCACAATACAACGTATATTAATTCTTTTTACCTCTATATCCTTACTGTTTTACATTTCTGTATATATAGTGTACTAGCTGTTACCCGCGACTTCGCCCGCGAGGATTTTGCAAGCAAACCCCATTTATATTCAGTATTTNAGTTTATTTCTTAAATATGAGGCATAATTTTTAATTTGATTTATTCGGGAGTAATCCGGATTAATTATTTAGTAACACAATCAGATTTATACGAAAAGTATTATTAAGACTCAGGGTGGCTTAATTTCTTAAGATATCAATTTTGATCTCATAATAAATATTGTATTGGATCTCATTCGGTTTTTATTGACGTCACGTTTCCTTATATTCTATAGAAGGCTTAAATACATATAAGATAATATCTTATGTGGGTTATAGCTTAATTCACAAATACAGTTGCTAAGTGGATAATAAAATTTATTACTAACTCCAATCGATAGGATTAATATTAAAAGCGACATAAAAGCTTCGGTTGTGCAAATAAGTAAGTTATAAGCTTCGTAACTAAGAGGAATAATTTTCTAAATTAAATATTATAAAATCAATAAAACAGAAACATTATAGTAATGAGTAAATTTATACATAAGTTATATTTATTATTTTAGTGATTTATATAAGAATAAGAAATTATTTATTTATCAGATTGAAAATCAAAACAAAGCAATAGAAATCTGAGTCTAGTCGTTGGCATTAAGATCTGTGTGGAAAAAAAATGATGAAAGAAGAGAGCTGTTGAGGTCCATCGAAGATTGTGTGCAGGAAATCTTTCTTCTTTTCCACCCTATAACAAGGTCATTACTGTGAGTCATATCATTTCTCAACTGACTTACACGAATGATAACAGCAATACAAACTCATCTTATACTGCCATTGATAATCTTACTTACTTTTATATTGGATAGGAATTTGATGATCAGTTTAAAATTTATGACAACTTATCAATGCAATATAAAACTCAATTACTCGAAATAATACCGTATTGTTCAAAGAATATATATACACATTATTTATTAAAATAGAAAAATATTCAAATTTTAAAATCATTCTAATTTTTTTTCTATTGAAAATAAGTTGTTAGTAATATTTTAATCATAATATTAATTTAGAAACGAATGAAAACGTTCTGTAATTAATTTAAAAAGAAATAAAGTAGTTAGTTACAGTTAAAAGAAGAAAAAGATAAATTTGGATAGGTGCAGACAAAGTTCTTCAAATAAAGTGTGTAAGAAGAAGAAAATTAATACGGAAGGAACTCTCCCAAGACGTCAATTAAGCTATATTGTTCTGTTTTGTCACTCTCTCAGGATGATCTGATACCAGCTGTTGTTTCGCAGATCACACTGTCCTCGGGTCTCTTCATGCTTCTTCAGTTGCCAATATGTAGTTAGATATCTTTTCTCGAAGGAATATTATGGTACATATACACTACCATCAGCAAATTATTTTTCGAAAACACTTTCTTTGTCCAGATTACTAGACTTCAACGATTATTGATCAGAAGTATTATTTGGATATTCTCTTAATCAACAAAAAGTAAATCGTTAATAATGTTCATTAACTTTTCATAGAATTTAATAAATTATATTTAAATAACTTTAAATTAGTCTAAAAATATAACTATCAGTCTTTAATATAATGAAGAAAATTTTTTTTAATGTTCTACATTTTTCTAATTAAAAATATTTTGAAGAGAATTTAAAAATCGAATATAGAATATGAAATGTCTCGTTAAAAGTTTATGGCAACATTTTTTTATTTATTTAAACTTTAATTAGTTTTCCTCAAAAATATTTCTTTTATTAAAGCCTTTAAAATTCAATACAAAGAATGATCGATGTATATAATAATAAAACTACTTATAAAACGAATATATAGTTTTAAAAACTTTTACTTTTTAATTTTCAATATTTTAAATTAATTATTTTACTTTACATATTCTTCATTTTTCAATAATAATAATAAAATTCTACATTTTATTTATGAAAAAATAAACTTTCCATACAAGTTTATGTCAAAAGTTCTTTAATTTTATATTTATCATTTTAATCAAATAATAATTATAAAGTAAAAAATAAATTTTTAAGAGTTAAATTTAATAACATTCAATATAGAAAACGTTAATATTTTATTATGTTTTAGACAAATAATTATTAATTTACAGAGAAAAATAAATCAGAATTGTAAATAAATAAACAAGAATTTTTTCAATTATTTTCATATATTATATATATAAACATATATTGAACTTACTTTTACCCAGATTTCAATTCAATACTTTATAAATAGATTGATATAATAAATAGTTGTTTTTGATCGTTAGAATTGTAATTCTGAAACAAAAAAACAATAAAACTAGAAAAAAAAGACCATTCTCTTTAACCCAAGAAAATAGAACTGTACAATAAATTGGAAACGTGTTTTAGCTACTATTTTTATCAAAGGAATCATTTTATTGAACACGAAGGAATAGTGCACTCCATCCATTATTACAGTTTTTCTGAAATTTTTAGAACAACTATTACAGAAATATTAGGCAATTGAAGCTGGCTTACTGCATGAGTTTGTATCTCTTCAATTAAAACAAGATAAGGATCGTAACGTTTGAATAAAGTAAAAATTTCTTTCAAGAATTTCATCAATTGCACTTTCTATAGACAATTTAATCCTGACTTTTTCTTTTCAACGACTACGTGAATTTTATCAGTATTACCTTAAAGGAATGTGTTATAATTTAATTATTTCTAAAATAAGTTAAAGTAAGTTTACATTTATTTTAATAATATATTTTTATTGTTTTTATATTGATATAAATTTATAAAATTGAAATTTTTAAAGGTTTTTATTTTTATTTGTAAAATCCAATATTTTTTCTTTTTTGAAAATATTACAACAAATTACAACTTATTTAGTAAGTGTTGATGAGAAAATATAGATCAATATTTTTCAATTATGTAAAAGATATTCTTTTACATCTTTTTTAATATTTAAAAGTTAGAATTTAGGAATATTTTAGGATAAGTTATACCAATAGTATAGAAATTTTAGAATAAATGAGAATATTAATAGTTCTATTAATAATCTCTTGTAGTATTAGTGTATTTGTTAAAGCTACTCTTATTCGTGAATATATCTACATTAAATCAGATATATTAATTAATAAATAATTTAATATACAATACTATAAAACGAAAATAAAATAGATAAATAAATAATTATAAATCTAACTTAGTTTTCTAACTGTTAATTCTCGATATACTCAAAGTGTTAATCTTAATTATTAGAATCAAATTATTTGTTATTGTAGGCAGAGAGTTGTTCATTTTAATGCCGAAGTTACATAACATAATTCAAGAAATTTGCTTAGGAAGACAAGAAGTAAATTGTAATAGTTTGTGTAGAAAGTACTCCTAGCTTTAATAATAAAAGCAGCAGATATTTCATTGGACAACGTGCCTTATCAGAAAGCAATGATGTGAAAAGTCATTAATAATCTTAACAGAGTATGTGGTAATGAAGCAAACGGCGTTGAAACAGTGATTAAGGGCAATCGTTACACATCACTGTGGTTCTTGGATCGAAATTGATGAACATTTCCTACAAATTAAGATATTTTAAAAGACTTGCATCTAATTTCAATATTTATTTACTTCTTAAAAGAACTTTAAAGAACGAACAAAATATTTCAAAATTAATAAAAAATTTATATATGGTAATATAATCTTTTCAAAAGAAATCTGTGGTTCCTCTTATATTATTATTAATAAAATATCTCAATCAGTCGAAAGTAATTCTGCTAATCGAAGCGTACCATTCAGTAAAGAGTCTTATTTGTGGATGGAAGAATCAATTTTATCTCTGTAGAGCTTGAAATAGCCACTTTCTGCGATTATTAGTTCTTAGCCCAATAAATCTACACAAAAATAAAAGAATAAAAATGTTCAGATTATTAATATCTTTAAGTTCAGTTGAGAAAAGTGAAGAGATTTTTAGATACGACTCGATTATTTTAAACAATTTTAATAAAATACAATAGAACAATTTAAAATTAATTAATAAAATACAATTTTAACAATTAGTTTACGGTATATAAAATCAATTAAGTTATATTATTTTTTACTTATTTTTAAATTTTAATGAATAACGGTTTATCTCGTGAAAATAAATACATTAATAAATCTTTTCAATCGTGAGAATATAATCTTTAATTATCCAAATCTTCTTAATTAAAATAAGATATTAATTAAATTATTTTAAAAGATTAATTTAAAATGATATAATTACATTTTTATCGTATAAAATCTAACAAGTATTTTTCGTGTATTAAATTATTAATTTAGTTGGAAATGGTATTGTAATTCAATGACTTTCTTTTGTTATATGTTATATAATTTCCATCAGCAAATCCGATTACGTTACTGAATAGAAAATTTATATAATATCAAATAAATATGAAAGAAGATAAATAACCAATCGTAAATAGTATTGAGAGAGACATTTCTGGAAAGCAACAGTCGAGCTGCAAACAAGTGGCACACTTATGATGCGGAATGCATCGATGTCAATAGAGACGATGGAGAGTGCCATAAAAATGAATTGTGAGAAAATGGCTACAATGGAGATCTTTGTTGATTACACTAAACTCTTCATCAAACAAAAGATATTTATAAATATGTTATCATTTCGGCGTCTTAAAGTCGTCAGAGTTGTTGCATATTTTAAACACATATCAATGTTTTTCATTTGTTTTCTGAAATTTTTATGTGTCTTCAATTCTCGTTTATTTGTATATAACAAAGCATTAACAGTTATATACTTATTATTTTTAAATTAATCTTATTTTCTGAGGTTTATTATAAAGAATAAAAAAAAATATATAGTTTTAATTCTTTGTTTTATTGCTTCTGGTTTTATTGCTATTGTTTTATTCTGAAAATATATACTTTCTTGTTTAATATTTTAAATATTTATCATAGATTTTAATATTAAGAATGTCAAAATAACGTCAAGATGTAAAAAATTAACTATAAAAATAGCTCAATTTTAAGATAAGAAAAATAATATAATATTTATAATGGTACATTCATGTACCATTATATGGATTACATGTACCATTCGTGTCAAGTGTCATATCTTCTTTAATTTTTTAAAAATATTTTTGACAATATTGAACATATTGTAACGTTAAAAACATATTGTTAAGCTGTAATAATTAATTTTATAGTTAAAATTATAATTTTAAAATAAACACTAAACTTGTGTTATTTTAAATAAAAGTCTTTAATTAAAAAAAAACAATTCATTCTTCTCATTTATAACGTGTACTGTACAGTACATTAGACTTATATTAATATTAATTATTATATATTTTAAAATAGCAGTTTTAAGCAGAATTAATATTAATGATTATAATGTTTTTAATCAGATAGATATATTAAACAGCGGTTATATTATTGAATTAAAATAAAAATAATTAATTGCTTCATTTACCATTATTGAAATAAACAATTCCTCATGCAAACAAATAGAATTTAGAAAATGAATAATAATTACCTAAAAGTCATTTTGTTAATATTAATAATTCAAATATATCGCAACGTTACGATAATTTAAATTTATTTAAAAATAAAATACAAATAAAAAGATTTAATACGATATTGTTTCAAAATAAAAGACATTTGTTGTAATTAAATAAAAACTTTCTGATACAAAAAACAAGCTAAAAATTGATGATTTGAGGAGATATTTTTCATTAAAATGCAACATTTTGAAGCGATTTGTAGAAAAATTCTGTTACTATTGCTCACAAATGCATCTAAGTAAAACGCGAATTAATTCATAATTTTGATTTTTAAAGACATAAATTTTTATATATATTTTATATCGATCGATTTTCTGCGGGAGAAAAAAAAAGTTGAAAGTCAACAAAAGGTAGAGTGGATGCGAAAAACCTTACAGAATATATTTATATCTTTATGATAAATGCATCATTTTAACCTTTTAAAAATTCTCTTAGATTATTAAACTGGTTATAAAATTTATATTATTAGTTAAAAATTATATTTTTTAAATGCAAATACACAAACTCTATACATATCAATCGAATCGTATTAAATATTTTTGTCTTCTTGCGAATTAAATTAGCATGAAGCAGATATAGGATTTAAATGTTTAAATTATTTAATTTCTCTGGAATCAGTAGAACATTATTTATCTGTTTAATAAATTCCATCACACAAGACTCTCTTTTCTGAGAAATTAATAAAATATTTTTGATCTTTTAGAATTCTTGACGACCTTTAAGAATCTTTAAATCCTTGTTGAAGCTGATGTAGTAAATTCTAATTAGTTAAAACACTGATTTAAAAGTAAAATATGATATAAACATTAAAAAAATGACAATGTTATGTTAAATTACAATTAAATTCTATAGTATTTTTAAAGTAAAATGTATATAAATTCGAAATTTTCATTTCATATTGAGTAAATATATACACTTTATATTTTCGAAATTATATTTGTTTAAATATTTACTGAAAATATTCATTTTTGAATAAATAAATAACGTAAGAAAATCATTAAAAAAAGTTATAAAATCAAAAAATAAAAAGAAAGTTTATTTAAATTTATGTTTTTGATAATGTAAATAAGTTTTAATAAGTGATTAAATTTATAAAATACGCTCAAAACTAAAGCAAACAACTTGAAGAATTTTGCCAAAGAAACAAGCAAAGCAAATCTTACAAATGGATAAATCTAATTCTTAATAATTTCGCTAATTTATTAAATAACATTTTAAATCAAAACGTCAAGTTTACTGTGTTTACTCAATATATCCAAATTAGTAAGAATTATATTTTGAAAAAATGATATTAGAGTAATTTTAAATTACATAAAATTCGAATTATTTAACAGCTTAAATTTAAGATATCCAAAGAAAAATATTATATTTTATATAATAATTAATCTAAAAACAGAAAAACATTAACGTTTTATGTATAAATAAAATTATTCTATACAAAATTTATTCAACGAAGAAATTTATATACAATTTTCATAAACAATATTTTTGCAGCATTTAAAAGTGGCTGTTTTCTTGCATAATTAATAAGTTTTACACATTTTGTTTTTAAATTAAATTGCTAATTTTTCTGGAATATTTTTAATGGTATAAAATAATTTTTAAAGATTTTTATTTTGTTTTTAAAATCATTTTTTTAAAGTTTGAATATTATTATTCTATTATTAAACAATAGAGGATAACCACTCATAGCTTATCGTTAACAAATATATTACATTTAATGTTATTAAATTTAAATTTTATTTAATTTTTTATCAAATGAAATTTCGAAATTCTTACTAAATTTCTATTGAGACTCTTAAATTTCTAATTGAATATATTTATGTATGAAATTTTTTAAATAATAATATAAAAACGTTAGATATAATATGAAGTTTACATAATGTATATTTTGTTAATGATTTCTGGATTTTTATAATATAAATATATATATATAAGAAATATGCAAAAATAAAAGAATTTTTTTTTTCTATAAGAAATTATAATTTTGACAAGAAAGAGGAAAGAGCTCTGTGGGAAGTTCATTTCAGAAAGATATTGAAAAACTTCCACCTCGTTTCACTTAGGACTTAAAGCAAAAACGAAGAGGGAAAAAAATCCTTCTTGGTTTTCATCACGTTAACTCCTTTATAACTTTAGAATTATTCATATTCTGCATTATTTTATATATTTAGACACTTTAGTGATAAAAGATTATTGCACATTTTGTATGCTTATATTTTCAATAATTTAGATATTATAAACTTTTTAAAATTAAATTTATTCTAATAATGCTTGAGTTGAGTTAAATATGTGTTATTTACTGTAAAAAAAGTTATTTTTTAATGTAGATAATAAAATAAATTTTATAAAATACAATTATTTAAATAATTAAATATTCTATAAAAATTTATTGTAATTTTTAAATATACATTTTGGTTTATATAACATTATTTTTTTTATAAGATTATTTTAAAATATTTTCAGATACTTAATGCTTTATTAATTAAAATCAGTTGATTTTTTTTTTCTTAAAACTCCATCAGGATTATCAAAACAATTTTATTTTTAATTTTAAACTTAATATATTTATGTTTAGTTAGTTAGAAAGTTGTTTAAATACTTAAATATGTAATATTAAATTAAAATTAAAAATAAGTACTGAGTAAAGTATATTTGTTCAATATATTTACAATAAAAATTTCAATTAATGTTTTTATAAAAACATATTTTTAAATTTTATTAATCAATACAGCATACCTGAATATACTATATATTACATTTTAAGATAAACATTTATTGAATTTTTAAAATGAAAAGTCTAGACAATCTGCAATAAACAAAATTTAAAATATTAGAAAAACAATAAAAAATTTTTTTTTAAATAATAAATTTTATTATTAACTTCACGAGGAAAATGTTTTATGAAATTTATTTGGTAATTTAATTATAAGCAACAGATGAAAGTATTTAGAAGTTTGAATTATTATAGAAAGTTTCTTACATATAATATTTTAAAAACAAATTGAGCTTTCAGTTTTACAATTAGTTTAAATTGAAAAAAAACAAATTATATCTAGTTATAAATATTTTTTTATTTTAAATAATATTTAAATAAATTTTCAATAAGATACGTTGAAGAAGTAAGGTTCACTTAACATGTTTAAAGTAAGGAAAAATAAGATAATATAACGATTAAAACAGATATTTATTGAACCACGTGTAAACAAAACATAGATATAGTATTATTACTAGGATATCGCGCGACTTAGTCGTCTGGCGATAGAATTGAAGCTGAGCTAGAAGGAAAGAAGCGATTCCTGCATCTGTTAGGCACATAAGAGGCGATTCTTGTACAGTATCTGACGGACGCGAACAGGTGAACTTTGCACTTGCCGTCACAAAATAGGCTATCTTCGTATCTGCAGGCCCGAGAGACACGATCCTTGCACTGAACAGGTACGGAGAGACGATTTAAGAACAAGCGATCGATGGCGATTGCTTTGTTCTTGTGTTTTGTTCGTTTTTCGCGCTTATTTTCCATTAGGCGCACGTAGTACTGTTTTTATTTTTGACCCCTAGGCCTAAAGTCCGTTAGTGCGCTCGTCGCATTGGAGAGTATGAACATTGTCACTGTAATACCTTTGTATATCGAAAACGATGCCATGGACTCCTACTTTTACCTGGTTCTGTTATAGATAACAGAAGGAAAGTATGGCGATCGGGCAAAAAATGACACCCCAAGAGTTTTACATTTTTGGCCTTAGGGGACCGAGAAATGCAAAAACATTTAGACTTTTTTTTTCTGTACATTTGGATGCTAATGTGTTTGTGTGTTTTTGTGTGTGGCATGATTTTGTTTAACCTCTTTGAAGCTTAATAACTCTTGTGCTTTTTATCGAAAATTTCTGAACCTTTGCAGGAAAGTTTGGGTATTAGAATGCTATTAAATTTTGGTGGTTTAAGGTCGTGAGAGTGGGGATAAAGGAGGTCATGTGTTATATCTCGAGTAGGGTCGGACTTAATGACGATTTTACTCGTAATTAGCATTTACAATTTTTTATAAAATCCATCCCTAATCTCAATATTAAACGTTTTGCCATTTTATAATGAAAAACTGTTTACATTTTTAATTAAATAAAATATCGTAACATATAGCTCTACCAGAATTTTAATTGTTGCTGGAAAAGTTAAGCGATTTTCATTGCTGCATTTTTTACATTTAGGCCTAAATGGACCCACATTACTTTTCTGGATTCCTCGCCTCAATTAATAGAAAAGTGGCAAAGTTTTATCAAAATCGACCTATTAAATTTTGAGAACGAACTCAATTTTATAAGTCCATACAAGACGTGTTAGAGACCATGAAATATTGCACAATAACGTCGCGCGCATTCGTAAAACGATGTTATATCTCGAAAAAGAAGTCGTGAACCCCCAGTTTTATTGTATTTTTGGATTCAGCATTGCAATTAATGGAAAATGCCACAGTCTAATCAAAATCTATCGAACGGATTTTGAGAACAAACATAATTCTGTAAGCCTCATAGAAAAAGCTTTGCTAACTCTCCGCTTTAATTAAGCGAGTGACTGAAATTATGACTTTTAAAAAATATTTACATTGAGCCTTTTTAGGAGCACTGTTCGAAATAAAACTCGCTATTGAAATTCATTGGCTTATTATTATTTTAATTCTCGTCGTACTTTGGGCAAATAAATACTTCTACATCACCAGATTGATAACCAATGCATTCACCGTGAACCCATTTTTGATTTTATTAAAGGAAATTTCTATATTATCGATTTTGGAAACACGATGTCTAAGTCTTTTGGGAATAAGGGAAACTGCAATGTGTAAAAAGAATACTTTGTACCATCTAATGTTTCTGTGCTTCCGACCACAGTGGCTTTTTCCCTATTTTCATATTTATTATACCTGTTTTTAAATCATTTCCTAAAGTTCTATGAGGAATGCCAAATCTCTGTTTCTCTGACTTTTCCCTTTTTTTCATAATCCAGTATCTTCACCATATGCTCAAGAGTCTAATTCACTTTATTTTCCTGTAACAGACATATTTAAACCTAAAAGAACCGATTCTCTGTGACAGATTAAAAATACGTAGAAAAGACTAAAATGTCTTCATTTTTTATCATTTCTGATCACCACAAACAACAGTCTTCCATTGCAGAGATGACCTTTTGTTAGAGGCTACGCTTCTGCAATAAAATGCAAAACAGTATAACGATCTTCTTTGCAATGGAATACTGTTGTTCCCGGTAATCAGACATGACAAAAAATGAAGACATTTTAGTCTCTTCCACGTCATTTTTTAAAAAGAAATTGCCGTGACAGTTTTTAAAATCTTATATTGATCTTAATAAGGTCGTTATTATTTCTGTGGACCTTATTACGAACACCCATGGTGCCGTAAATAACAGCAACACACTATATGTTAGTCCTAAGGAATATGGCACGTCTCCTTTTCCTTAATTTCATTCATAGCTTTGATATTTTTACGACCGCCTCCTAACTGTATTAGAAATAATTTTTATAACATCTTAACAAGACTTACTTTCATAAACTTTAAATAAATGCAGACCATTGCCTGTTCCTCGAACAACAAAGAAACTTCCACACAGCAACCCATCTGTGACAGTGAAGATACTGCAGTATTATCTGCTGACTAGCAATAGCGTAACACGTTAGTACGTCATCTGGACCTTATATTACCTCCTATCCTACCTTATATTAAATAAAACTAATACTTAATTTTTAAAATGTTTTATTAGGGACTGTATTAAAACTTTAACAGTATATAATATACACAATATATTTACTAAACTAAGGAAAATAGTTTGAAGATCAGAAGTGATAATAAATTTATTATTTTACACAATATTTTCGTGCTCGGAAGAAGAAGATTATTGCTTTTCTTAGTAATAAGTTTATATGACAAACTGAAGAATATGCCCAGTTCTCCTAGTATTAAAGAAATATAAGATAAAAATATTAGCGTAACAACTAGTTTTGTTTTCAACCTACTCGAAGAAACAAAATTGAATAAGATATGAGGCTTATCCAACATAAAAAGTACATTCACTTTATCAAATGGTATTTCTCAGGCAATTTTAATTATAAATTTTTGATAAATCGTGCATTTTAATATTTTATTTAACGTTTCTATCATAATCTCTTTATATATAATTTAGACTGTTTCTCTGTTTGTTTTTACGTATACTTCTTACATATATTTTAACTCTTTGATCGATCTGGAGCAAATTTTTCATAGTTACTCTCTATGATGCTGCAGAAAATATAGGCAAATCATAAAACCTGGACCCCCTGAAACTTTGTGATAATTTAAATTAAATGTATCCTTATATAAGTAAACATTTCATAATAATTAATGAAGCTACACGTTCCACGAATCATATTTTTAGTGATAATTTTAAAGAATGTGGAGTCTTTTTCTGTATTTGGAAGCTTTATCGAAATTACGCTGTTTAATTTGAGTTGACCTAAAATAACAAAACTTTTAATATGGTTTTAATTTTAGTATTTGTCCTTATTACTTTTTCATGGGTAAAACGTTGGGTATACTTGCTAGTTAGGCCTATATATAAAATTTTAAGTACATATAAAGATATGTTTTATAGAAAAATCTACAATGTCAAATATTTTTCCTTACTCAAGATTATAACTTAATTAAAAAAAATTTATTTTGGCATGTTTGTTCATATTACAGAATATTTTTCTAGAATGAAATTCTTTACGTATTATTGGAAAAGTCTAAAAAAGCTAGAAATATTAATGGAATATTTGTAATTTTCTTAAGAAAGACTTAATATTATTTTTATAGTATTTCAAGAATTTTATATCGTTACTTCCAAACTTCATAACTTAATCAATTNGAAAATAAAATAGATAAATAAATAATTATAAATCTAACTTAGTTTTCTAACTGTTAATTCTCGATATACTCAAAGTGTTAATCTTAATTATTAGAATCAAATTATTTGTTATTGTAGGCAGAGAGTTGTTCATTTTAATGCCGAAGTTACATAACATAATTCAAGAAATTTGCTTAGGAAGACAAGAAGTAAATTGTAATAGTTTGTGTAGAAAGTACTCCTAGCTTTAATAATAAAAGCAGCAGATATTTCATTGGACAACGTGCCTTATCAGAAAGCAATGATGTGAAAAGTCATTAATAATCTTAACAGAGTATGTGGTAATGAAGCAAACGGCGTTGAAACAGTGATTAAGGGCAATCGTTACACATCACTGTGGTTCTTGGATCGAAATTGATGAACATTTCCTACAAATTAAGATATTTTAAAAGACTTGCATCTAATTTCAATATTTATTTACTTCTTAAAAGAACTTTAAAGAACGAACAAAATATTTCAAAATTAATAAAAAATTTATATATGGTAATATAATCTTTTCAAAAGAAATCTGTGGTTCCTCTTATATTATTATTAATAAAATATCTCAATCAGTCGAAAGTAATTCTGCTAATCGAAGCGTACCATTCAGTAAAGAGTCTTATTTGTGGATGGAAGAATCAATTTTATCTCTGTAGAGCTTGAAATAGCCACTTTCTGCGATTATTAGTTCTTAGCCCAATAAATCTACACAAAAATAAAAGAATAAAAATGTTCAGATTATTAATATCTTTAAGTTCAGTTGAGAAAAGTGAAGAGATTTTTAGATACGACTCGATTATTTTAAACAATTTTAATAAAATACAATAGAACAATTTAAAATTAATTAATAAAATACAATTTTAACAATTAGTTTACGGTATATAAAATCAATTAAGTTATATTATTTTTTACTTATTTTTAAATTTTAATGAATAACGGTTTATCTCGTGAAAATAAATACATTAATAAATCTTTTCAATCGTGAGAATATAATCTTTAATTATCCAAATCTTCTTAATTAAAATAAGATATTAATTAAATTATTTTAAAAGATTAATTTAAAATGATATAATTACATTTTTATCGTATAAAATCTAACAAGTATTTTTCGTGTATTAAATTATTAATTTAGTTGGAAATGGTATTGTAATTCAATGACTTTCTTTTGTTATATGTTATATAATTTCCATCAGCAAATCCGATTACGTTACTGAATAGAAAATTTATATAATATCAAATAAATATGAAAGAAGATAAATAACCAATCGTAAATAGTATTGAGAGAGACATTTCTGGAAAGCAACAGTCGAGCTGCAAACAAGTGGCACACTTATGATGCGGAATGCATCGATGTCAATAGAGACGATGGAGAGTGCCATAAAAATGAATTGTGAGAAAATGGCTACAATGGAGATCTTTGTTGATTACACTAAACTCTTCATCAAACAAAAGATATTTATAAATATGTTATCATTTCGGCGTCTTAAAGTCGTCAGAGTTGTTGCATATTTTAAACACATATCAATGTTTTTCATTTGTTTTCTGAAATTTTTATGTGTCTTCAATTCTCGTTTATTTGTATATAACAAAGCATTAACAGTTATATACTTATTATTTTTAAATTAATCTTATTTTCTGAGGTTTATTATAAAGAATAAGAAAAAATATATAGTTTTAATTCTTTGTTTTATTGCTTCTGGTTTTATTGCTATTGTTTTATTCTGAAAATATATACTTTCTTGTTTAATATTTTAAATATTTATCATAGATTTTAATATTAAGAATGTCAAAATAACGTCAAGATGTAAAAAATTAACTATAAAAATAGCTCAATTTTAAGATAAGAAAAATAATATAATATTTATAATGGTACATTCATGTACCATTATATGGATTACATGTACCATTCGTGTCAAGTGTCATATCTTCTTTAATTTTTTAAAAATATTTTTGACAATATTGAACATATTGTAACGTTAAAAACATATTGTTAAGCTGTAATAATTAATTTTATAGTTAAAATTATAATTTTAAAATAAACACTAAACTTGTGTTATTTTAAATAAAAGTCTTTAATTAAAAAAAAACAATTCATTCTTCTCATTTATAACGTGTACTGTACAGTACATTAGACTTATATTAATATTAATTATTATATATTTTAAAATAGCAGTTTTAAGCAGAATTAATATTAATGATTATAATGTTTTTAATCAGATAGATATATTAAACAGCGGTTATATTATTGAATTAAAATAAAAATAATTAATTGCTTCATTTACCATTATTGAAATAAACAATTCCTCATGCAAACAAATAGAATTTAGAAAATGAATAATAATTACCTAAAAGTCATTTTGTTAATATTAATAATTCAAATATATCGCAACGTTACGATAATTTAAATTTATTTAAAAATAAAATACAAATAAAAAGATTTAATACGATATTGTTTCAAAATAAAAGACATTTGTTGTAATTAAATAAAAACTTTCTGATACAAAAAACAAGCTAAAAATTGATGATTTGAGGAGATATTTTTCATTAAAATGCAACATTTTGAAGCGATTTGTAGAAAAATTCTGTTACTATTGCTCACAAATGCATCTAAGTAAAACGCGAATTAATTCATAATTTTGATTTTTAAAGACATAAATTTTTATATATATTTTATATCGATCGATTTTCTGCGGGAGAAAAAAAAAGTTGAAAGTCAACAAAAGGTAGAGTGGATGCGAAAAACCTTACAGAATATATTTATATCTTTATGATAAATGCATCATTTTAACCTTTTAAAAATTCTCTTAGATTATTAAACTGGTTATAAAATTTATATTATTAGTTAAAAATTATATTTTTTAAATGCAAATACACAAACTCTATACATATCAATCGAATCGTATTAAATATTTTTGTCTTCTTGCGAATTAAATTAGCATGAAGCAGATATAGGATTTAAATGTTTAAATTATTTAATTTCTCTGGAATCAGTAGAACATTATTTATCTGTTTAATAAATTCCATCACACAAGACTCTCTTTTCTGAGAAATTAATAAAATATTTTTGATCTTTTAGAATTCTTGACGACCTTTAAGAATCTTTAAATCCTTGTTGAAGCTGATGTAGTAAATTCTAATTAGTTAAAACACTGATTTAAAAGTAAAATATGATATAAACATTAAAAAAATGACAATGTTATGTTAAATTACAATTAAATTCTATAGTATTTTTAAAGTAAAATGTATATAAATTCGAAATTTTCATTTCATATTGAGTAAATATATACACTTTATATTTTCGAAATTATATTTGTTTAAATATTTACTGAAAATATTCATTTTTGAATAAATAAATAACGTAAGAAAATCATTAAAAAAAGTTATAAAATCAAAAAATAAAAAGAAAGTTTATTTAAATTTATGTTTTTGATAATGTAAATAAGTTTTAATAAGTGATTAAATTTATAAAATACGCTCAAAACTAAAGCAAACAACTTGAAGAATTTTGCCAAAGAAACAAGCAAAGCAAATCTTACAAATGGATAAATCTAATTCTTAATAATTTCGCTAATTTATTAAATAACATTTTAAATCAAAACGTCAAGTTTACTGTGTTTACTCAATATATCCAAATTAGTAAGAATTATATTTTGAAAAAATGATATTAGAGTAATTTTAAATTACATAAAATTCGAATTATTTAACAGCTTAAATTTAAGATATCCAAAGAAAAATATTATATTTTATATAATAATTAATCTAAAAACAGAAAAACATTAACGTTTTATGTATAAATAAAATTATTCTATACAAAATTTATTCAACGAAGAAATTTATATACAATTTTCATAAACAATATTTTTGCAGCATTTAAAAGTGGCTGTTTTCTTGCATAATTAATAAGTTTTACACATTTTGTTTTTAAATTAAATTGCTAATTTTTCTGGAATATTTTTAATGGTATAAAATAATTTTTAAAGATTTTTATTTTGTTTTTAAAATCATTTTTTTAAAGTTTGAATATTATTATTCTATTATTAAACAATAGAGGATAACCACTCATAGCTTATCGTTAACAAATATATTACATTTAATGTTATTAAATTTAAATTTTATTTAATTTTTTATCAAATGAAATTTCGAAATTCTTACTAAATTTCTATTGAGACTCTTAAATTTCTAATTGAATATATTTATGTATGAAATTTTTTAAATAATAATATAAAAACGTTAGATATAATATGAAGTTTACATAATGTATATTTTGTTAATGATTTCTGGATTTTTATAATATAAATATATATATATAAGAAATATGCAAAAATAAAAGAATTTTTTTTTTCTATAAGAAATTATAATTTTGACAAGAAAGAGGAAAGAGCTCTGTGGGAAGTTCATTTCAGAAAGATATTGAAAAACTTCCACCTCGTTTCACTTAGGACTTAAAGCAAAAACGAAGAGGGAAAAAAATCCTTCTTGGTTTTCATCACGTTAACTCCTTTATAACTTTAGAATTATTCATATTCTGCATTATTTTATATATTTAGACACTTTAGTGATAAAAGATTATTGCACATTTTGTATGCTTATATTTTCAATAATTTAGATATTATAAACTTTTTAAAATTAAATTTATTCTAATAATGCTTGAGTTGAGTTAAATATGTGTTATTTACTGTAAAAAAAGTTATTTTTTAATGTAGATAATAAAATAAATTTTATAAAATACAATTATTTAAATAATTAAATATTCTATAAAAATTTATTGTAATTTTTAAATATACATTTTGGTTTATATAACATTATTTTTTTTATAAGATTATTTTAAAATATTTTCAGATACTTAATGCTTTATTAATTAAAATCAGTTGATTTTTTTTTTCTTAAAACTCCATCAGGATTATCAAAACAATTTTATTTTTAATTTTAAACTTAATATATTTATGTTTAGTTAGTTAGAAAGTTGTTTAAATACTTAAATATGTAATATTAAATTAAAATTAAAAATAAGTACTGAGTAAAGTATATTTGTTCAATATATTTACAATAAAAATTTCAATTAATGTTTTTATAAAAACATATTTTTAAATTTTATTAATCAATACAGCATACCTGAATATACTATATATTACATTTTAAGATAAACATTTATTGAATTTTTAAAATGAAAAGTCTAGACAATCTGCAATAAACAAAATTTAAAATATTAGAAAAACAATAAAAAATTTTTTTTTAAATAATAAATTTTATTATTAACTTCACGAGGAAAATGTTTTATGAAATTTATTTGGTAATTTAATTATAAGCAACAGATGAAAGTATTTAGAAGTTTGAATTATTATAGAAAGTTTCTTACATATAATATTTTAAAAACAAATTGAGCTTTCAGTTTTACAATTAGTTTAAATTGAAAAAAAACAAATTATATCTAGTTATAAATATTTTTTTATTTTAAATAATATTTAAATAAATTTTCAATAAGATACGTTGAAGAAGTAAGGTTCACTTAACATGTTTAAAGTAAGGAAAAATAAGATAATATAACGATTAAAACAGATATTTATTGAACCACGTGTAAACAAAACATAGATATAGTATTATTACTAGGATATCGCGCGACTTAGTCGTCTGGCGATAGAATTGAAGCTGAGCTAGAAGGAAAGAAGCGATTCCTGCATCTGTTAGGCACATAAGAGGCGATTCTTGTACAGTATCTGACGGACGCGAACAGGTGAACTTTGCACTTGCCGTCACAAAATAGGCTATCTTCGTATCTGCAGGCCCGAGAGACACGATCCTTGCACTGAACAGGTACGGAGAGACGATTTAAGAACAAGCGATCGATGGCGATTGCTTTGTTCTTGTGTTTTGTTCGTTTTTCGCGCTTATTTTCCATTAGGCGCACGTAGTACTGTTTTTATTTTTGACCCCTAGGCCTAAAGTCCGTTAGTGCGCTCGTCGCATTGGAGAGTATGAACATTGTCACTGTAATACCTTTGTATATCGAAAACGATGCCATGGACTCCTACTTTTACCTGGTTCTGTTATAGATAACAGAAGGAAAGTATGGCGATCGGGCAAAAAATGACACCCCAAGAGTTTTACATTTTTGGCCTTAGGGGACCGAGAAATGCAAAAACATTTAGACTTTTTTTTTCTGTACATTTGGATGCTAATGTGTTTGTGTGTTTTTGTGTGTGGCATGATTTTGTTTAACCTCTTTGAAGCTTAATAACTCTTGTGCTTTTTATCGAAAATTTCTGAACCTTTGCAGGAAAGTTTGGGTATTAGAATGCTATTAAATTTTGGTGGTTTAAGGTCGTGAGAGTGGGGATAAAGGAGGTCATGTGTTATATCTCGAGTAGGGTCGGACTTAATGACGATTTTACTCGTAATTAGCATTTACAATTTTTTATAAAATCCATCCCTAATCTCAATATTAAACGTTTTGCCATTTTATAATGAAAAACTGTTTACATTTTTAATTAAATAAAATATCGTAACATATAGCTCTACCAGAATTTTAATTGTTGCTGGAAAAGTTAAGCGATTTTCATTGCTGCATTTTTTACATTTAGGCCTAAATGGACCCACATTACTTTTCTGGATTCCTCGCCTCAATTAATAGAAAGTGGCAAAGTTTNGTCAGGACAAGCAATTTTATATATATAGATAGATGGATCTTGTTTATTAATAGAGCTTATTATACTGGTGTAATTTCTAATTAGCAAAGAGAGGAGATGTTAGTCTAGAGTCAAAACAAAATATCTTTATTTTCCAGTATAATAAGTCCTATTAATAAATAAGATCCAAGTAGACACTATATAAACAGAAATATATAGCTACACATATATATTTGCAAATAATCATCTGAAGTTTGTAAAAATAAATATGCGTACATAAAAATATAGTTTAATCTTTATTTTAAATATGAAAAAATAAAATTTTTTTCAATTTATTAAAGTAAAGGATTAAAATTTGAATAATTTAACACGGTTTTCAGGCCTGATAAATTGATTAACATTTTAAAATGTTTTTATTTAAACTATTTCTTAGTGTTTTACATATGATTTTACTGTAATATTCGAATATTTAACATTAATATTTCAGTAAATATTTTATAAATATAATTACTTGTAACGTATTTTTTACATTAGTTCAAAATTGTAAATACATAATTTATTAGTTTAAACGAAAAGGAATATTTTTTTTTAAATTTCTTTTACTGTACTTTAGAGATTAAAGGTTTACAATCCTTATAGTCGATTAGTTAATTCCATCAAATATTTTATTTCTAAAATTTAAAAATATACGAACTTTAATTCATAAAAAACTGATTGTTAATAATAATATTATTAATTTACAATAATATAAAATAATTAAACTATAAAATAAGATAAAATTATTGTAACTGTTAGTATAAATAATTTCATCCATTTTATTATATTAATCTTGTTTGTTTTATTTATTTAGTTGAAAATACTTTTGCATTCTGTAGGGGAGAGCGAATCTAACTGGGTACAGGTGTTAACTGGCCCGTTGCTTTCCATTATTTCTCATATTTAAATTTTTCTCATCTGTTCAGTGTCATTTCCTCTAGAAGGCCCAAGTCACACATGTAATATGGCCGTCCTTAGATGAATAAGTGCTATCGGGGAATAATGGAAATCATCATTTAAGTGAAATTTTAGCTAATCTTGGCATACTATTTTCAAATAGTATCTCTTGAAAAAACGTAGAAACTGTTAGTGCTAAATTTACCTCTGTTGTTCGTGTTTAAGCTCCGATAATTGAATATGTGTTGAACGCACCAATATTTATGGGACACATGTTTCTTCGAGGAAAGTTATAGTGCCAGGAGTAGTTTGGTATAAATGGATCGGTTCAGTTAACTCCATCTTTATGCCTCTGCTGCAGCACATATGGAAAGTCCTTCAACAAGCGATCGGTCTAGCATAACGGGAAGGATTCAGTTTTTGGCAAGGTTACTTCAGGTGTTACATCTGAAGTAACCTTGCCAAAAACTGAATCCAGAAAAGGTCAAAGAAACAATGAAGATTTCTGGATGTAGCATACTATAACTTGACAATACTACATAACATTTGTAAAGGTCTTTCACTGATCTATAG
Organism: Centruroides sculpturatus; assembly: GCF_000671375.1. Classification (NCBI taxonomy): domain Eukaryota; kingdom Metazoa; phylum Arthropoda; class Arachnida; order Scorpiones; family Buthidae; genus Centruroides; species Centruroides sculpturatus. Next base: position 1,274,514 of record NW_019384301.1, read on the forward strand.
GGCTTATGCTTTTGTTTTTTAGGGATCGTCCAGAGTTTTCACGGACACTCTGGTAAAGAGGAAATTCGAAGAAGCTCAAGCTTGTGGTAAGAAGAAAGCTAAATCTAATGTGAAAACAAGTGCAAGTGAAAACAAAGGATAGAAATGATTGACATTAGGTTTGTTCTAGAATTAGAATCAAGTGAAGAGCCAATGATGAAACAGACATCCCCTACGGAGATGACTGCTCTTTGAATCTCATCGATGATGATGATGACAATTATGATGAAAATGCAACAAGCCTCTCCGATTACGAATACAATATGTACGACTATCCTGATAAAGGTTTCTGGAAAAAGTAAGAACAACACACGACATTTTATTGCGAAATAGTGATTGCACATTTGAACGAGGATTTCATTGTCAAATGGTTGAAAGGGAACAAACATATTTCAATTTTCAGATAAAAAAAAAAAAACGGCAAGCAAACTTAAAATTGTTTTAAAGTTTCCATGTTCATTTTATCAAGATAAATGTGGTCATTTTGCTAAAAGTTAAGCATTTACTTTTGATTTTTCTGCTTATGGAGCATTTAACATAGCATTTCATATATATCCAGTTAACCCCATCGGATGTTCCAGTTAAGTCCAACATGGGGATTAACTGGGCCACTTGACATGTTAACAAAATAATATTTTTTACACGCGTTGTTTTATGTACTGTACATGCAGACAAAACAGTTTTTTTACTGATATAGTATAAAATATCTGTAGAGCTTAAATGTACTGTGTAATAAGCTCTACAGATATAATACAGTAGTATAAATATTGTAATAAATAAAAATTTATAAAATCTAGCATCATATTGTAATTAAATACAAAACTATTAAATGGAAGAACCCAAATTTTTCTACCTAAATCCATTCTTATCTTACGAATAAATTATAAATGTTTAATGCAAAGCTTGTTTTAGGTTAGAGCTATAATGGAACATAAAATTAAAAAAAAAGTTATTTAAAAATTTAAAATTGAAATAAGAATAACTTAATTTACACTTATTATTATCGATTACAGAATATTCTCTTTTACCCTTGTATGCATGTTTATATGCATGTGAGGTTCAATTTTATGTTTTTTTTATAAGGCATAGAGGCCTACAAGGCTTTCTACTTATTAAATCTACATATGCATAGTTATTAAATTTCCTATATTATTTTCAAAGTAATGATTCTCATCTTCGTAAAATCCTAATTGGATTTTACATTCAAATATTAAACAATTATAAATAATAATAAATTCAGTTCCATTTATTTTTGTGGAGTTTATCTCGATCATCTTATAGTACTAAGCTTCTTAAAAATTTTATGTCGGGATGCTGACCCCCCGATTCTGTCGCCCTAGGCGTTCACCTAGTCGTGCTTTCCCTGGATAGAGAAAAAAATAAATAAACAGCGAAAAACTTATGTGATCGCTTCCAGACAGTAACAATATCAGAATGTAGATGAATGTTTCATTAAAAATCATAAGTTTATGCAATATGTGCAGGCTTCTTAAATTGAATAGTATTATAGCATTGTTTTTGTTCCGTTAACCATCGAAGACAGTTTTTTACTGTTTTACTGTATGATACAATGATTATGTCGCAGAAGTTTTCCTAAAAAGAAGGAGTTAAAAAGAATGCATGCGGGTCAGTCAGACAGATGTGTCTAGGACTCTGAATATGCCACTGTGCATCATATCCGGACTTTCAGTCAGATTTTCAAAGAACAGATGTTTCACTCAATCAAGAAGTGGAGAAGAATTACCATCTCTCAACAGAATCGCTATTTGACGTGAGGAGCACGTTAACAGAAATATGTCTATAGACAACTCTTCAGAGAGTTGTCTCCGGCCACCGGTATTAGTGTCAGGTCAAACTGTCTACAGAAGTTTCAGGCGAATTGTTTTTTTTTTCTTTCTATTTTTTGTAGACGCCCAATATGTTGCATTCCCTTAATCCTTGTGCATAGAAGAGCTAATTTAAGATGATGTCAAAATCATCGACATGAACTTTAAATGAATAAAGTTATATTCTGTTCAGTGGAGAGTCCAAGTCCAGTCTATAGAACGATTATCCTCAAATTACAATCTGGAGAGAGTGGGGAACCCGATACGGTCACAAACATAGTGAAAAAAGTCTTATTGCAGATGACGGTTTTATGGTCAGGGGAAGCATTATATTTAATGGTCGCACCGAGCTGCACGTTTCTGTATGGAGTGCTATGACTGCAAGGAATTTTAACAAGGTATTGTGTGTCTAAGTTTCATTTTCATGTGCAACAATGCTTGCCCCTAGGATTGCACACGTCAATGACTCATTATATAAAAGTATTCGTCACATGGAATAGCCAGGAAAATCTCCGGACTTAAATCCCATAAAACGTGTGTGGGATGTTCTACGGAGGTAAGTTCTATCCCGACAGTTTCCACTAAGAATACTACAGGAACTCTACCAAGAACACTACAGAGCTGATATAGTTAACATCNCCCTAGGATTGCACACGTCAATGACTCATTATATAAAAGTATTCGTCACATGGAAGTGCCAGGAAAATCTCCAGACTTAAATCCCATAAAAGATGTGTGGGATGTTCTACGGAGGTAAGTTCTATCCCGACAGCTTCCACTAAGAATACTACAGGAACTCTACCAAGAACACTACAGAGCTGATATAGTTAACATCAGCAGTTTATATATATTTAGTGCATGCAGAACGCTTATTTTTTGGATATAAATTTAATTAATAAAATTATTTAATTACAGAATATTCTCTTTTACCCTTGTATGCATGTTTATATGCATGTGAGGTTCAATTTTATGTTTTTTTTATAAGGCATAGAGGCCTACAAGGCTTTCTACTTATTAAATCTACATATGCATAGTTATTAAATTTCCTATATTATTTTCAAAGTAATGATTCTCATCTTCGTAAAATCCTAATTGGATTTTACATTCAAATATTAAACAATTATAAATAATAATAAATTCAGTTCCATTTATTTTTGTGGAGTTTATCTCGATCATCTTATAGTACTAAGCTTCTTAAAAATTTTATGTCGGGATGCTGACCCCCCGATTCTGTCGCCCTAGGCGTTCACCTAGTCGTGCTTTCCCTGGATAGAGAAAAAAATAAATAAACAGCGAAAAACTTATGTGATCGCTTCCAGACAGTAACAATATCAGAATGTAGATGAATGTTTCATTAAAAATCATAAGTTTATGCAATATGTGCAGGCTTCTTAAATTGAATAGTATTATAGCATTGTTTTTGTTCCGTTANACAGCATTACAAAATAACAATTTATATTTTAATGTAAACAAATTTACATAGTTTAAACTAGATAGAGAGTTTTGACTTAATAATTTTATGGTTGGATAATTTAGGATATTCATTTATTAGTTCTTTTAAACATATTTTTCTTATAGAAATAGACAGTTTTTTTCCTTGCTTTTTTAAAAGCATAATAAAAGTTTTTCTATTAAGTCACGTTGCATTTGTCACTCTTTGAATAAGAACTGAATCAACAAAAACTTGTTCCTCACACGAATAGAATACCACTGAGTTTACTATAGAAATATTTTATATTCTTACAAATGGTACTATAAACGTTTCAATAGAATAGCATGGAAAAGTTTGATTTTAAATTCTATAAATATTGATAAATTTAATTTATTTTAAACAGATAAATAATATCATATACAACGTTAAACAATAATTTAATATAAAATATTAATGTCATGGGTATAAAAATTTGAAATCTATTTTAATTTTAAAATATTTCTAAGGATGGATTGAATTTAATGTAATTTTTATAGTTTATGTGCATATTGAATGTATAAAGTTGGAAAAAAGTTTATCCACTAAAGATGAATGTATGGATGTAGCTCGTATGTAAGAAAACTTTTCTAACTAAAGTTATACTGAAAAATGAAAGTAGTTGTATCAAGTTTTGAATAAAATGTTATAAAATATTTATTATTAAATATATTATTT
>NW_019384301.1:1282910-1306853 GCF_000671375.1 Centruroides sculpturatus
AAAAAGAGGATTAATGCCGATATCTGTTATTAAAGATCTTTTGTAGTAGTAGGAGGATGTCAAAATAATGATCATAGAATGGCATCCAAACCAGGTTGAGGCTTGGGGATTTCTACAATTGCAATGCTATTAATAACTACTTACGAAAAATCCTGAAGAGAGAAAAGCAATCCCTTATTTAACCCTTTCAAACGGAAAAAAAACATGACTAATAAAAATGCAAGACTGTGTATGTATGTATTTTTATTATTACATATAAATAAACGTAGTAAGAAAGTATATATTTGTTTATTTTTAGGGGTCTCCAGAATGAATTAATTAAATTCCCATACAAACCTATGGTAAATCGATAATCGGTTAACGAACAATTCGGATAGCGAACAAAGTCTTGGAACGGATTATGTTCGTTAACCGATCACCCACTGTATATGATTACGAAAATAAAAATTCAATATGAAGTAAGCGAAATTGAATATTCTCCATAGCCATAACCAAGTCTTGTCTCTCACAAGCTTTTTGTATATGAACATTACTAACTTGTCAGTTTACAATATAAATATATAAATTATTAGAACGGTAATATATTTATATTCTAAACCATCTTAACTAAATATTATTGACATAAAAGATTACTATAACATAGATAAGGCTTATTTATGGCTATTGGAAGTATTTAATTTATTTTCTTTCATAGACGAAATTATATTCTATATTTTTTAAACCGTATCTATAAATTTTATTTAAATTCAAAATTTTCTAAAATAAATTCTATTATTTATATTAAGTATATCCTACTTCAGTTTTAAAATTCGTCTGCAATTTCTTCGTAAGCTAATTGTGCCATAGAATGGCAGAAAACGTTATTTAATATAAATAGATTTTGCTTTAGAATTTGGCACTTTTATTCATATACTTATAATAATTATTATCTTGGAATATTTTAAATTATTATTATTATTATTATAAGCTGCAGTTAATTCTTTCTTATTCGAAAACTTTCTATATCATAACAGATTAGAAACTTTAACCATTTTATGTAATGGAAATACTTTCAGATTATCCAAGTAAAATTTTTAAAAATTAAGTTAGTTTGTAAGGAATTACTATTCACGTTAAAATAGATGAGGATAGTTGGGAAAACATTTAAAATTTGATGTTCAGATTAAAAAGGATAAGTATTGGGGTACTTTTGGGAAAAAAACGAAGATTCATTAAAATGCACGGGAGTGTTAGTGTATGGCCATCTTATCATTATTTTTCTTTGTTGTAAATCAAGAATGTAAGCATATATATATTATTTTGTTTTTTTTACTAATTAAAATTGTTACAGTGAATGACTACAAATCAGAATATACTATATACTTGCAAATTTGTAGCAAAAATAAAAGTTAGTGAAGCAACTAAGATATTAAAAGTTATAAAATAAATTTGATTATAAATATAAAATTTCAAAAGATAAGCTTTAATTATTATTGTTAACCACTGTACTTATGAAAATTATGAAATTTAATTAATAGCGGATCAAACAAGGGTTTAAACCCTCTTCATTGACTCAAACACACGCACATACATACCAAAATTAAAATTTATTTGTTCGAACATCAAAAAGTTTGTAAAAACTTGACGGAAAATATGATTTATCTGGTCATCCGCAATACATTGTGCACGTGTTAATAAAAGGAATTTATTAATTAAAAAGAATCAACTAAAGAGGACTACCTCTTTGTGTACTTATAGATCCGCTATTGAATGTAATAAAATATTAGCAATAAATAAACACATATAAAGAAATTAAAACGAGCAATTATGATTCTTATTTCAATAAAGAAATTAACGAGTAATTATGAGTCTTATTTCAGCCCACCATTGTGACGATGTCACAATGGTGGGCTGAAATTTTTCATAATATTATTTTAAATTTATCTAATTTAAAATATGTGCTCTCGATTTTAGTAATGTCTTGCCTCTATAAAACATACTTTTCTTGTTAATGATAGAGTTAGGCCGGTCATCTATCTAACTCCGCTCTGAAAATATTTTGAATTAATAAAACATAACTGTAGGTCTAAACAGGAGGTTCTTATATAGTTAATCCGGATCTCCGGCACGTATCATTTCCATATCTTGTTTTGATGTTTATCTATCTCACTATGCTCTCGAGATTAAGGAAAGACAGGCAGACATCAACGAGACAGACAATAGTAGGAATTTATAGACCTGCAATTTGAAAATTGAAGTCCAGTAAATAATATGGGAAATTTGTTTGCAACGTTGTGAAACTTGTTCGCAACGATTATTTATAAAGCTTCTTCTGTGATTTTAGGCATTGAGTAAGTAGAACACTAAAAATGTTCCAGTTCAGATTTATTTTTGTTGTAAAAAAGTTAAACCCTTTCATAATGTCAAAAACTTATAGCAGGTATGTGTTACAAACAAAATAAGGTGTATTAAAAATTCTCTTACTCGAGTTTCGAAAAAAATTTCCTTGCATGTCGAAAAATTTTCTAAAGAGAGCATTGCCGATTTAGATTTGTGGGGATCTTGAAAGTGTTTTGAACAAACCGATATGGGTAACAGTATATCGTCGACTGAAAAGCAGAAAATGTGGCCATGTTTATGCTTAATTTTAAACAAAGACTCACAAATGATGTGTGAAGTTTTTGAAGAAAAAATTTTTCGATGATGTACTAAGTAATATTTTGTTCATTTACATTTGTATGAGGTAATGTATTATTAACAAAAAAATATTTGAAATATCGAGTAAAGGAATAACACCTGTATAATAGCTGTTTTAATAATACATTTTAATAATCGAGAGCACATATTTCAATTAGCAAAATAAAATAGAAATTTTAATAATTAAAATTTTAAATAGTTGATGAAAAATTTGTTTAAAAATTAAAAATATGGAAATTATTATTCAACTATCAATTATGAAAGTAATTTATCACATGCAAAATGAAAAACAATGTTTAGGATCCGAAAACATACAAATGATATAATGTGTAATTTGACTGGCACATTTTTTATATGTAAATTGAAAACTTTTTATTTCTTGTAACAAACCGAAAAAAAAAAATGTATATATATAAGCTTGGATGGCGACGATATCACTTGAGCAATATATCAAAGTCAGGTATATAATAGAAATAAAACAAGACTAGTAAATATGTCTTACAAAACATAAAGGAATAATATATTAACAGCAGAATAAATTTTACAGAATATTGAATATAACATCATTTCCTACAGGTACACGTTTTTCGCTGTTGGTAGTAATAGTTTATAATGAGAAATACAGTTTTCATATGTTTAATATTCACGACTGCTAAGAGAGCTAAGAACAAAAAAGAAAGATAAGGATGTTAAATCAAATATATTTGACATTGTTTTTAACAATGAAAATAATAAAATGAAAACTAAAAGTTTCATATACAGTATTTGCATTATATTCAAAACAAACCATTCACATTACTTTATGCTTGGTATTCCCTTAAAAATAAATTTCGTTATACTTGGACACTGATATAAGAAAAACTTTAATATGACCTTTATAAATCAAAAGAATAGAATGGAATTACCATACAGATATATAATAAAATTGAAAATTCGAAAGCTTTTTTTTTATTAAGATAAATTGCAAAGATCTTTAACCAATATTTCAATGATTTTTCATCAAATAAAACGATTTTAACAAAAGATGTACCTATATTTAAGCAATGTAAAATCATATACAATGATTTACTCTTTCCACTTATTGTTTATCATCATAGAAATAAATTACATAAAATCTACAATAAAAATAATTCTGATTTAAACTTCAAACCTAATTAATTTTACAAATAAGGTAAGTATATATAATTAAAAAAACCCATGCATATTAAATTCTGGCAATCAAAAATATTTTTATTTATTAGTCTACTAAATAGACCCTGTGCTGCCCAGGAAAAATAACAAAACTTTTAATATGGTTTTAATTTTAGTATTTGTCCTTATTACTTTTTCATGGGTAAAACGTTGGGTATACTTGCTAGTTAGGCCTATATATAAAATTTTAAGTACATATAAAGATATGTTTTATAGAAAAATCTACAATGTCAAATATTTTTCCTTACTCAAGATTATAACTTAATTAAAAAAAATTTATTTTGGCATGTTTGTTCATATTACAGAATATTTTTCTAGAATGAAATTCTTTACGTATTATTGGAAAAGTCTAAAAAAGCTAGAAATATTAATGGAATATTTGTAATTTTCTTAAGAAAGACTTAATATTATTTTTATAGTATTTCAAGAATTTTATATCGTTACTTCCAAACTTCATAACTTAATCAATTATGTTTCATCAAAAAATGCTTAAAATGTATAAAAATAATCTCATGCTATAAGGAAAAATAGGTAAAATGCTTTGAAATCATAGCAAATGTAACAATATTTAAAGCTAAATTTTTTAATAAATTTTTTCTTTAATTGATAATAAATTAAGTTAAACTTATCTTTTTATTATAATTATTTATAAATTGTTAGTATGCAAAACAATGCCATACAATGCCATTATCAAACACAGAACATATAGTTTGCAAAATCACTTTGCTAATATTTTTTAAATAACTTAAAATTATTTATTATACTTAAAAAAACAGTATAAATGAATCATTTTTGTTAAATTTTTTTAAAGTTTTATTACATTAAAAATATGTTTTAAATAGATTTCAGGTTTCAAAATTCAAAATATATTGACAGCATTACAAAATAACAATTTATATTTTAATGTAAACAAATTTACATAGTTTAAACTAGATAGAGAGTTTTGACTTAATAATTTTATGGTTGGATAATTTAGGATATTCATTTATTAGTTCTTTTAAACATATTTTTCTTATAGAAATAGACAGTTTTTTTCCTTGCTTTTTTAAAAGCATAATAAAAGTTTTTCTATTAAGTCACGTTGCATTTGTCACTCTTTGAATAAGAACTGAATCAACAAAAACTTGTTCCTCACACGAATAGAATACCACTGAGTTTACTATAGAAATATTTTATATTCTTACAAATGGTACTATAAACGTTTCAATAGAATAGCATGGAAAAGTTTGATTTTAAATTCTNTATGTAAACTGGAATAGCTTATTTATTAAGAAAGCTATTAATAAATAATTACGTTATAAGAATTTTAATTTGGCTTTAATATTATATATATAATCAATTATTTATTAATTTATATGTGAACACCTGTATGGCAAATATTATTAAGAAGAAATTCTGATTATTAAATATGAATTTTATTAATAAATATATTTTATCCTCACATTTTTGCTATTTATGTAACGAATCTATTACGTAATCCAAAAATTCAAATTAAAATAGATAATATAAGCTTACTATTCAAATTCACTTAAAAATTATCTGATTGGAAATTCCCAATTATGAGTAGAATTACAGTAATTATTAGAAGAAAAAATAACTAGATACATTAAAATATTATTAACATCTTAATTAATTAAATAAGAATATTTTATTATATATTTTTTTATGATTATTCTTTATTCTATATTTGAGACGATGCTTGAGAGATCCTTCTACTGACAAAACAAGAAATAAATTCATAACATTAATTCCCATTGCAATGAAACAACACATAACAATATATAAAAACGTGTAGGAATAATATTTGACAAAGAATATCGTACAAACAAGTGCGACATGTAATTAGAAATTGATTAGAATAACACTTGACAATCCAAATTAGAATATTTGGTTTGTGCTTATTATTAGATTTTTCACCTTAATGTAATCTTTTTATCTTCATAATCTACATTTATATATACTATCGCTTACGCATGTCCTTTGATTAATATATTATTCTTATATTAATTTATCGTTATATTACATTAATATACACATACATTAATAAATAAATTAATATATACACTTCTTTGACATGTTATAAATACAGTAAAAATTATTTATCTAATAATTTATATAGCTATTAAAAATGTACTTTATTTATATCTATAATTAATTTTTCTATGTAATCGTAATATGTATAAATATTAATTTACATATAATTTGCAAATTTTCAACTATTTATAACTTACTTTTAATTTTAATTAGATAAAATTTTAACTGAATAGTTTATTTTATTTATTTATGCTGTTTATTTAGAGGAAAATTAATAGATTTTAGTTTTTTTTAAATTGCTCTTTCTACAACACAATATCAAACTTTGAAAATACCATTTGTGTAAATATTGCTTTACTCACAAATGGTATTGTTTCGGTTTTCTCAAACTGTATTGTGAAAATTGATTTACTTTAGTGTCTTACTTTAAATTACTTTTGTCGAATCAACTCAATTCTGTCCATTTCTTTGCTCTATTGCTAGTAAAATTGAATTAGTTTTTTAAAAGCATCAATAGGAATCTTAAGGAGACGTTTTTCTATTATTAAATGAAACATTATAATTCATTTTTTTGTATATATTGAATACAAGTTTAACATGTAAATCTCTTGTGAATAGATCGTGTTGTTTCACAAACTTTAATAATAGAATAAATATAATACATTATGTCAGAAATAGAAAAAGTTATTCACGTTTAAAAACTTTGCATAATATAAAACTAGTTGTAGGCATTGTTTAGCTTCAGGAAATCATTACTTATTTTTCAATTTGCTATGCCATTATTCAAAATTTACAAAAGAGAATTGCTTCAGGCTTTGAAAAATTAAAGTATTTAGTCTTCATTTATATTTTTGCCTTAAGAAAAAACATGTGTCAACAATTTCTACGACGAAAAATAAAGAAATAGATTTAAATTTTAACGAGTTACGCCAATGTATTCTAATTAACTATAAGAAATATTTAAATAGCATCTCATAAGTACTTCTAAATACAGGAATTATATATAACTTTTTTCTTATTTGAAAAGTTTCTCATACTTTGAACTATTTAGATTTTTTGTATGCAACATGCCAAAGCGAATGCTTTATTTAAATCAGTTCGTTTTCTTATCAGAAACCGGAGTAGAATTTTAAGGATGGCAATGATTTTATCTTCATTTTAAAATGTTCAGTATTATCTTTTTCAGATAGTCAAATGCAATTTATTCTTATGTTCATAACACCTACGGGTCTTCGATAATCTACAAAAATTTAAACTTTGTCTTCATAATATATACTTATGTATATTTAGAAAATACTTTAATTTAAATTAAAGTGTTAAATGATAAGAATTAACATTTTATTATTTTAGAGTCTGTAATATTAGCAAAATATGGCATTCAGTGTCTCAAAATAAATTAAATTTTGATTTTATGATAATAAATTGAGTGTGTATTTTACTCTTAAATAGTGCAACTGTAATTATATTTTTCATTTAATTAAGTACACTTTATTTTTATAAATAAGTAAATAAATATATGAAAATTCTTATCGTCAAGGCAATTATTGTCTTATTATTCATCTTTCAGTACTTTTTGTCTAATAACGTCTTCAACTAAATAATTTTTTATTACCATATTTTACTTCTATTGTTTATTTATAAATCATTTAGAATATCAAATAAAGAAGAAAATATGATATTAAATAATTAGGGGTAAAATATATAACAAAAACTTCTGAAACTTTCAACTTTCTAACACAGTTTCTTACGACTCTTACAAACAAGCAGACAAACGTACAGTCAAAGTGAACACGCAAACTGACGTACAGTTATTTACATAATATATACGGGTGTAAGAAAATAAATTCTTATCAAGCATTTTATTTTAATGGCATCTTTAAATTATTTTTATCGACATGGACCGAAATTACGCCAGTAATTCGTCGAATCGGTTACTGGAATACGTGATTTGCTTTGAACCAGACCAATATTTAAATTTTGTGTAATTAAAATAATCAATCATACAGATTTAACCAATTTTCTTGAGATTAAAAATATTTATATTGATATATTTCAGACATAACAGAAATTTTTAAAAGTTATAATAAAAATATTTTAAATATTTCATTACTTAATAAAGTATATCAAAATTGAAATTATTTAATTTTATAAAGTTTCAAATGTTCGATCAACTTATTACATAAATTATTCGTTTATGTAATAATATTTACATTATCAAAATTTCCAGATTAATTAAAACTTTCAAAACTCCATTTTTCAAGATTTTTAATGAAAAAAAAAATTAATTTTTAGATACGAAAAATTGCATTAATACAAATTGAATGTTAGTAATTGCATCTCATTAAGATTATTTGTAAATTATTTTTATATGATATTTTTTCTTGAATTCTTATTAAATTTTCACTGTATAAAAATATTTTAATATATAAATTTATACATATAAGTAAATATTTTATTTTTTCTATTAATATTCTGTTTTTCATGACTGATTTTACATTGACAGAATTATCTAAACAAAAAGAAGAATAAAATATTGTAAAGAATGTTGTAATTAGAGGAGTTTTCTTGAATTTACAGGACATGCAAAGTGTAGTAAATTACCAATCTAGTGGCATTCTTTCAGTTAGTATAATTGATCTGAGAATCGTAATACTTACGTGAGAAGCATTTATGAATTTGTTTACATTTTAATCTGATTTTGTTCATTACAGGGCACGTCCAACTGCACTACAAAGGAAATCCATTAAGATTACATGTCTCTATCTTTATTATTTTAAATCAAAAACAAAATATTGATATAACATAAAGAACGTAATATAAATAATTAAATATGTCATAAGAAATTGAGAAATGTATTTCTTAATTTCAACATCTGTCATGTAAACTAATGAAAAATTATCATTACTGTCTATACATGAAATTACATATTATTATTCAATAAAATATATTTTTATATGTTGTTAATTAAATATTATATTTTCTTTATAATTTTCAAGTAATTTATTTTTTTAAATGATTTTTAGAGCATAATTCTTGTCTAAGTAGTGTTATCTGATAGAGATGTTAACAATATAAATTCCTTTTTTTATAACTCAAATTGTCTAATAGCCAATAAATGTATCAATGATGTATATAATTATAAGTGTATTTAATTATTTTATATTATTCCTGAATATTTTATCGCTTAACAAAGTAATAACCATCTATCTATTTATGTTTAAATAAAAACAATTCTTCTGAACTGAAATTTATTTAGATTTTTCCTGTATGTATTCAATTTCAAAGAATAAATAACTTTAGCATGAAAAATTAAAAACAAATGTTTTAATTAAAGAAAAAAAAATTCATTTTATTCAATACAATTTTCTTTTCCTTGGATGGTATACATTTTATATGATATCTTATCTGATAAGATTAGACTCATGATGAACCGCCATTCAGCATCGCAATAATTAATGTGACAAAATCCATTTGTTTATATTAATTTTTTTCTTCTTTTAATAATTCAAGTGCTCTCATCCTCATACTTAAAATAATCCCTCATTTTTTTCCTTATTAGAAAAATCTGCGATTTTTTGAGAAAATATATAAATTTCTTCTCAAAATTTTTATAGAAAATTTATGAATTTTTCAAAACATTTCTTAATTTTGTTTTTTTTTAAACAAAGGTTACGATTTTTTAACTTGAAATATAAATTTAAAAACTGAATAATTATTAAAAAATCCTTTTACATTATTTATTGTAATTTTTTTTTTTAAATGATAGCTTCCGGATATAAGATTATGTCTATTGAAAATTTCATTCTATTTTGAATAAATTAATAATAATAAATAATAGTAAAGGATATAAATAATTCATTATCTTATTTTCTATCTAACTCTATTTTAATAACAATTATTAATATTAATTTTAATAAATTACATTATGTAGAAAATAACTTAGTAAAAAATTATTTATATAAAATAATTAATTTTTAATACATGAATATAAAATTTTATGCTGTTCTTATAGTTTAAATGAGCTTAAACATTACGCAAATTTTATATATTATACCAGTTTGAACACTTCATTTCTATGATTTTAAAGCTTCGTTTCGTTATTATTCATTTACTTTTAAATAAAAAAAGTTGCTAATATGCAGAATAAATAAATAAATAATTGTTCAAAATAGGTCATTAAATTGTATGCCTTTATACTAAATTGTCTAAAGCTATAATAAATAAATGAAATCTTTACAAAATACATATTTTGAAGTCATTCATTTAAGCTACAATTTTAAAGTTTTTAGGTTGCTATTTTCGATTAAGTGTTAAAACTTTTTATAAATATTAATGCAGGGTGGGCCAAAACTTAGTTAACCAATTGTAAAGGCTAGATTGCTGCTCGCTTTATTCACTAACTTAAACATTTAATCATATTTTTTAATCAAGCTTTTACCAATTTTGTGAAACGTTATTCTCGACTCATTTTACGATTCCTATTTATAGATAGACTGAAACACACAAAATAAAACTATGTAAATCACCCACTACAATTACATAATTTATTTTTATACTTGATTATAAAAACAAAGACAAACTTTGATATAATTTTTCATTTTCGTTTAAGAAATTAATTTAAATATTTTTATAGAAATTGAACGAAATATATAATCAATTTTTTGAATTTAATAACACAAGACTATAAAGTTATTTTTATAATTAATTATAATTAAATTTATTTGATATTATCCATATATGAAAATGAAAAACCACATAAGTTTTATGCAAAACCATCCCAGTCAATCTCTAGTTCTAAAAAGAAAGATTAAACCATAAAACTCATAATATACCAAAATTAAATATAATAAACAATCCTTCCAATAATAGTCAATTCTAAACGACAGGCAATTTTTCAGGCACGTAATAACTTCCAAACAACGACCACCTCCGAACAAAAGCTATTTTTTTTTTATGTTGCCGTCAGTGACCAATGTTTAGAGGTTTGATTATACATATATAAAAATTAGAAAATATATATTTATATTTATAATTAATTATATACAAGCTTATAAATAAGAAATTTATATATAGATTAAATATTGTTAAAATATCTTCTATTCGAATATAAACTAGCATTCTTTTATCTAGTTGTAGTAGAAAATCAATATGTTGTATCTAAAGAAATCATTTAAGTGATTAATTCGGATACTTATCATACTTCATATTCTTGTTTTGTTTACAAGACTCGTATCTTTATTATGACTATATATATATATATTTATTCCTAGATAACATTTTCCGATTTTATTTAAAGATAGAAACTCATTTAATCATTCACATATGCTTATAAATATAAATGTATGTATAACGAAATAATTTATTTTAAGTTTTTTATCATTTAACATAAAATTTTATTAAATTTTTTCTTCTTAATAATAATTTAAAATGCGATATTGCATTGAAATAGCATAGAAAATTAGAGTTTCAATGAATAATTAGAAAAATTTTCTTTCAGTTTCGGCTGTACAAAATAATATTAAGAATATATATATTGTTATGCTTTTGACTGGCGTACAAAATATAAATTATTTTTTATCTGATAATCTTTATTTATATAACCGTCGACCTGGTTTCAACATTGTGCAGAGACAAATTTTTGATATCTCAGTAACAAATTTAGGTTTTTTTTATTTAAAACTTTGTCAAAATTACGAAATTTACCAAGCCTATGATAATTTATTATATTTTTTAAGGACCCTCTGGGTACCTTTAGAACCAGGTAATTTGTATGCGCTGCATTTCCTCTCGGCAGTTTTGTCTATTTATAGACTATAAGCATTTTAAAACACTGTGTAATGAAAACATTTACTACATTAATACATTTTGTAAATATTTTAATTGATAAAGATATTCCAGACGATAAAATGATAGCCTTTGTTATTACTAATTTAACAGAGATTTGTTAATGTTACAAAGAAAAATTGTAAAACATCAGATTATGATAGAAATAATCAAATTAGTGATGTATAAAACAAGCTATCTGTTTGATTTACAAGATATAATAATATACTTTAGATATAAAATAAACAAAATTGGTTTGATTAACAAAAGAATTTTCTAATTTTTACACGATGCTTTCTTTTATTTTATTATTATTTTTCCTTCAATGGCAAGGAGTCATTAAGAGTTTGATCTGATGTTAGTGTTACGATACACAAATTAATGATAATTATTTCACCATTATCGACGAACAGCTGCTTTAGATATTTAGATAATTGCGCGAGAATTTTTTTAAAAATAAAACAAAGAATATACAAACTGTTCTTCTTGTATACTTAATTTCTTTTTGTCAATTGGTCTGTGTCCAAGTATTTTTAAACGCTTCATAAAGGCAAGAAATATAATATTAAATTAATATTTATTTCCTTTTGGATATATGTATGTATGTGTATACGTATATATATATATATATATATAATACTTAAAATCGTCACGAAATTTTTGAAGTGGGTTATTTATAGTTGTTTATATAAATTTACTGCATTAATATCCATTTTTTTATTGTCTATTTTGGGTTAACTCGCTCTTTCATACGTAACAATTTAATCCTCTCAAATTGTTTTTCTTACTCCAAATTACGTACATTTGTACGAAAGTGCGAATTTGGCATACGAATGATATTCGTNATAGGTCATTAAATTGTATGCCTTTATACTAAATTGTCTAAAGCTATAATAAATAAATGAAATCTTTACAAAATACATATTTTGAAGTCATTCATTTAAGCTACAATTTTAAAGTTTTTAGGTTGCTATTTTCGATTAAGTGTTAAAACTTTTTATAAATATTAATGCAGGGTGGGCCAAAACTTAGTTAACCAATTGTAAAGGCTAGATTGCTGCTCGCTTTATTCACTAACTTAAACATTTAATCATATTTTTTAATCAAGCTTTTACCAATTTTGTGAAACGTTATTCTCGACTCATTTTACGATTCCTATTTATAGATAGACTGAAACACACAAAATAAAACTATGTAAATCACCCACTACAATTACATAATTTATTTTTATACTTGATTATAAAAACAAAGACAAACTTTGATATAATTTTTCATTTTCGTTTAAGAAATTAATTTAAATATTTTTATAGAAATTGAACGAAATATATAATCAATTTTTTGAATTTAATAACACAAGACTATAAAGTTATTTTTATAATTAATTATAATTAAATTTATTTGATATTATCCATATATGAAAATGAAAAACCACATAAGTTTTATGCAAAACCATCCCAGTCAATCTCTAGTTCTAAAAAGAAAGATTAAACCATAAAACTCATAATATACCAAAATTAAATATAATAAACAATCCTTCCAATAATAGTCAATTCTAAACGACAGGCAATTTTTCAGGCACGTAATAACTTCCAAACAACGACCACCTCCGAACAAAAGCTATTTTTTTTTTATGTTGCCGTCAGTGACCAATGTTTAGAGGTTTGATTATACATATATAAAAATTAGAAAATATATATTTATATTTATAATTAATTATATACAAGCTTATAAATAAGAAATTTATATATAGATTAAATATTGTTAAAATATCTTCTATTCGAATATAAACTAGCATTCTTTTATCTAGTTGTAGTAGAAAATCAATATGTTGTATCTAAAGAAATCATTTAAGTGATTAATTCGGATACTTATCATACTTCATATTCTTGTTTTGTTTACAAGACTCGTATCTTTATTATGACTATATATATATATATTTATTCCTAGATAACATTTTCCGATTTTATTTAAAGATAGAAACTCATTTAATCATTCACATATGCTTATAAATATAAATGTATGTATAACGAAATAATTTATTTTAAGTTTTTTATCATTTAACATAAAATTTTATTAAATTTTTTCTTCTTAATAATAATTTAAAATGCGATATTGCATTGAAATAGCATAGAAAATTAGAGTTTCAATGAATAATTAGAAAAATTTTCTTTCAGTTTCGGCTGTACAAAATAATATTAAGAATATATATATTGTTATGCTTTTGACTGGCGTACAAAATATAAATTATTTTTTATCTGATAATCTTTATTTATATAACCGTCGACCTGGTTTCAACATTGTGCAGAGACAAATTTTTGATATCTCAGTAACAAATTTAGGTTTTTTTTATTTAAAACTTTGTCAAAATTACGAAATTTACCAAGCCTATGATAATTTATTATATTTTTTAAGGACCCTCTGGGTACCTTTAGAACCAGGTAATTTGTATGCGCTGCATTTCCTCTCGGCAGTTTTGTCTATTTATAGACTATAAGCATTTTAAAACACTGTGTAATGAAAACATTTACTACATTAATACATTTTGTAAATATTTTAATTGATAAAGATATTCCAGACGATAAAATGATAGCCTTTGTTATTACTAATTTAACAGAGATTTGTTAATGTTACAAAGAAAAATTGTAAAACATCAGATTATGATAGAAATAATCAAATTAGTGATGTATAAAACAAGCTATCTGTTTGATTTACAAGATATAATAATATACTTTAGATATAAAATAAACAAAATTGGTTTGATTAACAAAAGAATTTTCTAATTTTTACACGATGCTTTCTTTTATTTTATTATTATTTTTCCTTCAATGGCAAGGAGTCATTAAGAGTTTGATCTGATGTTAGTGTTACGATACACAAATTAATGATAATTATTTCACCATTATCGACGAACAGCTGCTTTAGATATTTAGATAATTGCGCGAGAATTTTTTTAAAAATAAAACAAAGAATATACAAACTGTTCTTCTTGTATACTTAATTTCTTTTTGTCAATTGGTCTGTGTCCAAGTATTTTTAAACGCTTCATAAAGGCAAGAAATATAATATTAAATTAATATTTATTTCCTTTTGGATATATGTATGTATGTGTATACGTATATATATATATAATACTTAAAATCGTCACGAAATTTTTGAAGTGGGTTATTTATAGTTGTTTATATAAATTTACTGCATTAATATCCATTTTTTTATTGTCTATTTTGGGTTAACTCGCTCTTTCATACGTAACAATTTAATCCTCTCAAATTGTTTTTCTTACTCCAAATTACGTACATTTGTACGAAAGTGCGAATTTGGCATACGAATGATATTCGTTTTCCGAAGATAAAATTTTTGAGCTGTCGAGCAGTGGTTCTTTCTGCCAATTTTGGTTTCAGTTACAGCAATATCGTTTGAGAAAATGCATTTTTATTTCCTGTTTAATCCATACTTATAACATCTTAAACATATTCGTTGTAAAAAAGTACAATTTTTTTATATAATAATTAATTTTATAATTTATTTCTTAGCGCTCAACGCCACTCAAATTGTTCGGCATTCGTATACATGTTTTGGAAACGAATTACGTCCAAAATTCGGGGACTATCTGCAAATTTATATACAATTTTTAATGTATTAATTTATTTCATTTTAATGACATATTTTATAAATGAATATACACAAATTATGCGAAAACTTCCATTTTATAATAAATAAAAATACAATGAAAGCTATTTCAAATTAATTGGAATAGAAGAAAAAAAAGATATACATAAGATATAAATCTTATATATTATAAAATGACATTTTAATATATTCTTAAGTTCAGATATAAAACCTTTTTTTCTTCCTGAAAATAAGTAAAAATGTTTTTCTTATGAAACAGTTATTGTATATGTAATGGTAATCCAGAAGTAATTACTTTATCAAACTTTCATTTATATTGTTTTGCGTATTCGATCAAAGTTCAGCCGTTTCTTATAATGTTTAGAATTGATATGCATTTATCAGATCAATAATACATTTACAGAATATTTGTTTTTTTTTTATTCAAAGAATTGTAGGAATCGTTATATTTAAGTAGAAGTTTCATTTCTCAATTTATTATACGAAATATATTTTTCTTTATTTTTGTTTTGATATCTTCTCTCTTATTTTTAACTGAAAAATATACGAATACTCATTAAGATTTAAACAATATTATAAAAACACGATCAAATATAAAATAAAATTTTCTTTTTTCTTTTTATTTGCTATGATGTTGTTTGTTTTTTTATGGTTTTCTTCCTTTATGAATTTTTTATTTCGGAAAATTACATTAAAATAAAATTTTTCTTATGAAAATTGCAAATATGTTTCTTATATGATCACAATTAAAGTTTTAATTGTAATTAAGCCTATTTAAAACCAATTAAAATTCTTAAGACAGTACCGTAATGAATTTAATTGTAAACTATTTTAATCGTGAACTGCTACAATATAATATAATTGTAATATTAACTTTCTAAATCAGTTATTTTTGATACTTTAATTAAACAGTTTAATAGAAGCAGAGCGTGTTTAATTATTATAAGTGATTATTCATGTAATAAATTTTATTTTTCTAAAAATCGAATGGTTTTTGTACAAATAAGGTCTAAAGATAATACTGTAGTTGGACTATAATGGGCGTTTAGAGATTCTTATCCTTAATTCTGTTCGTAAAATTTGAAGTAACTTCTACTTTCACTTTACCTTTATGTGGTAGATACCATTTATAGAAACGACTAAATGAACTCAGTTCTGAAGTAAAAGAAATAAAATCCAAAATCATCTTATACGAAAGTACCGATTTGAGCGAACGTTACTGAAAGATTGCAAGATCGTAATTCCGAATATCTAAGTAAAGATTTTTCATTTTTATGGAATTTTTTTATGATAAGAATTGTATAAGAAATTATTTTAGATATTTATGATAATAACATCACAGGTACAGTATCTACTAGGAAATAAATAGCTCTAAATGTATTTTTTTAACCCATTTATTGGAATTTTATGGAAAAATAAAAATATCATATCTATAAAATTAAAAAATTATATTGTAATAACTAAATTGAGAAGAATTTACATAGGAAAAATTAAAAGCAAAAACATTTTAATTAAACGTTACTGTAGTTCTTTAATGAATTTGCATACAATTGAGAGAGAGAGAGAAAAAAAAACCCTTACGGATGGTTTACTTGTTAATAAATAAATAACACATTAAATAACACATTAAATAACACTTTAGAATATATTCAATGAAAGAAACATGTAAAAGTTTTAAAAAAGTACTTAATTTTTGCAAGGCCACGACCTTGCCAAAATCAAGTATTTAGTGTGAGAGTTTAAATCCCCTAATTAGAAAGAAATAAAAATGTACACAAAACATTATATTATATATAACGTATTTATTTCGTACTTATTTACTTCTCTTTAGTCTATTTGTTACTTCACCTTATTTTAAAAATCAATAAACTTCGCATAGACCTGATTCTTGGAATAAAATTAAACTATCGTATAAGAAAATATGATGACCAACTTTCTATGACCCCCTATACATAACGAAAGAAGCTATTCTTTAAAATAAACAGAACGTTTTAAATTTAAAGATTTTAAAACAGTATTTGGCTTGCAATTTTCAAACATTGCAGACTTATAAATTCTCACTGGTTTATGCTTCCTTAAATAGATAAAAGTATGGAAAGCTTACGGACAGGAGGCACCGTTTAACTATATACGAACTTGCGGTCTGGACCGGAAATCACGTTATTTCAATTCAAAATCTTCTCTAGAACAGTTAGATACAAGATCGGCATGACTCTGCTGTTATCAGGAAAAGTATGATGTACAGGGACAAGACACTACTAAAATCGAGAGCATATATTTTAAATTAGAAATATTACAAATTGCATCCCATCATTGTGACGATGTCACAATAAATAATTGCTCGTTAAATTCTACATTTGGTTACGTTGATACGATTTTGGGATGAGGAGAATGGTGGGAGTGGACCCTTAAAATGCCATTAAAATGCAGTCATCGGACTTAGGTATGTTACCAAAGTTTCATCCTTCTATTTTAATTAGAATTGGATGAAATTTGAGTTAAATGATTTGATGATACATTCAATAAATTTCTTAAAAATTTGTTCAATGAATTTCACATTATTTCGAAAACCAGAAAAACGATTATTTGACAGTTGTTTGTATGGCATTTAATATTGATGAAATAAAAAAAAAATGATAAATTATACAATTTAAATGACGATATATTAAACAAATATACTATTATTTTAATTTTATAATTATTTAAAACAGCGTATGTAATTTTTCATAAAAAGAAAATAAATTATTAAATAAACATTTAATTTAAATACGATTTATTCCATTATTTTACTTTTGTAATCTAAAATTTAACAAATTATAAAAGAATAATTTTAATATAAAATATTAAATAAAAGGGTTTAAAACGAAAATCTTTTATAAAATAATCCGTATTCTTATAATGAAATTATAATATTTCGAATTTAATAATAGAGAAACAAACAAATAAATTGAATATTGTTTTCAATTTAAAATTAATTTAATATTTTTGTTTGTTTTCCCCCTGTTTAGATAATAAATTCAATAGACTTAAATATATCTAAAAATAAATAGTTTGTTTACAGTTTGTTGAAAGCAGCAAATTACTTGCAAAATTATAAGTTGACATTTTGTACGTTTGAGGGTTTGCATTTATTACTGTATATAGGATATACATTTTATTGCTATTTATATTAAAATTTCCGAAATTTTCTATATTTTTCTTCAACTTTAACATGTAAAAATTAATAAAACGACATTAACATTTTTGTTTGTAAAAATATTGTAAGAAAATACAATAAACTGATAAAATATTACAAAAAATACAATTTTGTTTTATTTCATTTTTAGTAATACTCTAATAGTTTACAACATTTTAAAATATATTTATAAAACTNAACATAGGAAATTATAGAATGAAGCAAAGCTCTTTTTCATTCGTAGAATATGAATAGATAATAAACTGTACATCAGTTTATTTTTTATTAACTGATTCCAATTTAAAAAATTTCTATCGAATATATATTTAATTATAAATATTATATAATTTTAATTATCTGGCTTCAAATTGTAGTTTTTTAAATTAAAACACATTTCGAGTCTCACAGATAGTTCTTTATACCAATTAATAATGAATCATTTAATGGAAAACTGAAATGTATCTGAGTTTAGAATGCTATGAAATAAAGAAATAGATATTGTGCCAAGGAGAGAAATAGCTGGTTTATAAACAGGTGCTTCTTTATATTGTTACAAAAGAGTGAATTATTTTCTGTATAGCGAAAAAAAAATATATATGGAGTAAGCTCTCGATAATGGATGTGGTTACCAACAGTATCGGGAAAGTATACTGGTATTCCAATGTTAGTATCCTTTATATACGCAAGAATATAGTGTTATACGAAAAATATCTTTTGACTCCACTCATTAATGATGCCACATTATATTTACTTCATATTAAAATTTAGAATTATTATTTAATTTCTTTGATGCATATATCTAATTTTTTTCACACTGTTCGTTTTTAAAGTATGCCCAGGGATAGTTATCTCTTTCTGCCTTGTGAGCACTAAAGCGTGTCCCATCGTGAATTCCTCATGGATCTTCATAAATAATGGAAAACCTGATTATCACTATCATAAATGATGAGGATTTTTAAATCATCATTATTATGTGTGATGAGGGTTGGGTCTCGTCATATCAGGTACAGACTATCTCTGAAAAATTCCTGAGATTGTTCGTTGGTTGGGTTTGGCTAACGCCTTAACCGCCTCCTCCATCCGCCCGTTCCAATGATTATACAACTGATAAAATTATGACCTTGGACAAAAATAATGTATTTAATATGTATGACGATACATTATACGCATACTGAGAATGTATACCATTTCAATTATAAATAATAAAGAAATAAAAAAATACTTTAATTAAATTTATTATTTTGTTGCCGTATATTGCATACAAAAACTTCTTCGAGCTTTCTAAACATATAGTATTAACATTATAGTCCGATACTAAGATTTTTCTATTATCTTTAGCATTTAATTACAATATTATTTTACTATTCAAAATTAGGTTTAGTTATCAAAAATATCTAGAATAAAAACAGTTTACAAGTTATTCAATTTAAACGCTAACCAGCACTTAAATAATATTAGACTTTATTTAATATTTTAATTAAAAACAAGGATAAATTATTTATATAGAATGTAAATTTATGTAAATTTATTTATCTTGTATTGAAATTTTAGAGAAAATTATAGTTTTTAGTGAGTAAAATAGTTTTTACTTAGATAAATTATATGTAAAATGATTACAATATTCAAACAGCAGTAGCATAAAGTTAAGATTGTAAGAAGATTATATTTTATAGTTTAAAGTGGAGCTGTAAAGATTACTGAAATATTTTATAGAATCAGAAAAGACATTGTAAAAAAATTATCCAC
Organism: Centruroides sculpturatus; assembly: GCF_000671375.1. NCBI lineage: Eukaryota > Metazoa > Arthropoda > Arachnida > Scorpiones > Buthidae > Centruroides > Centruroides sculpturatus. Next base: position 1,303,183 of record NW_019384301.1, read on the forward strand.
GCTATTGATGATTCAATCCTTTTCACAGACAAATTTAAGCTTTATTTTTATGACAATATATACTATAATAATGCTGAAAAGTACAAAAAATTTCTTGTTACTACTAAAATATATTTTATTCTTGAAGTAAAAATCTTATAGTTTTATCGCACTTAATAAACAGAAAACGTATTTACAAAAATTACAAAAAAAAAAAAAATAATATTTTTTAATAATTGTATATTTGATCATATTATAATAATAATAATTAATTTTCGAGTATTTTTAACTTTGTCAAATTAAACAAAAATATTAAATAATTAAAGAATTAATTCAGAATATGAAAATTAATTTGCAGATTGATTAATTCTGAGACGTTAAAAAATTTATCTTTTTGGAAATTTGCCATTTCTAGACATTATCGTACTTCGTAAATGAATTATTATAAAAATGTGCAAAGCACTTAAAGGATTAATATGAAAATGTAAAATAAAGTGATTGCATCTAACTAAAATGTTCCAAAAATGTCTAATATTAGCAATTAAGATACTTGATCACGTACTGAAATGTTTCCTTGGAAATATAAAATGAGAATATGGAAAAATTATCGCAAATAATCGAAATCATTATCACCTAAAAGGGTAAAGACATTTTTCTTTTGTATAACTTCTCTGCTTTCGATACTAAAAATGAGCCAATGGATAGCTTAACACGAGCTACCTTAATCCTATTTCTTAGATGTTCGGAGAAAAACTGAGATCGATAGCCAAACATAGATTCTGACAGAGTCGAAGAATCGGGATTAATGTGACTCAATAATGGATTCCCCTGACGAAAGTACTTGTAGAAGCAATCCGCTCAGGCACCGAGGCGATTACGAAAATAACAAAATAAAAAGTGTAATGTAATTAAATTATGAAACATAATTAATCATTTAAATTAATTTAATATCAAGTAGGCTACATCTGTAAAAATCTTGGTCTTGTATGAAACTAGAATAGGCCTTAACTAGGATAAAGACGTAACCGTTTAGAGTATTTTATTTTTTTCCTCAGATTGTTGTCAGTTCTTTCAAAAATTCTTGCATGACCTCATTTAATCTCTTATATTTAGCATATTTTCCCAAAAGAAATATACTTGTTATGGTTTCGAAAGATATGAAAAATATATTTTATTTTTCGATACTTTAAATGGTATTATATTAAGATATTGCTTTTCATAATGGTTGATTTGGCTCATGCTAGATGGTTTTTTTTATTATAAAAAATGAATAAGTATTTCTTTTTTATTAAATAAAATTTATTTATTGTTATCTTTAGGAAATATAATCTATTATTTTATAAATTGCATAAATATGTTGACAGTATTATGAATATAGATTATATAGGGATTGTGTTTAACAAAGTGTATTTTGTTAAAATAATTAATATTATAATTTGAAATTATTACAAATGATTTAGAAATTTACAGTGTAACTGAATTTAATTAATTTATGAACTTAAATGAATAATAAAATTTACTTAATTATAATTAAAATCTAGTAAAATACAGTTAGTATTTATTCCAAAAAATTACTTATTTGATATTATTTGTTAAAGTTAATTAATAATATTAAAGTTTATAATTAATAATTAATTTAACTTACAACACAATATATTCTAACTATTGTATATGATATATTTTATTTAAATACGAATGTTAATTCTGAAAATTAAAATAATTATTTTTTACTTTCTCGAAATGTAACGTATATTTTTCTTTTATTTTATTACTTATTTATATAAATTTATAAATTGAATAATTAATGTTGTATTAAACAAAAGGAATTAAATTATTCATATAAATTTTAAGCAAAATGAATATTTATAATTAAATCTAAAAGAACTTTAGAGAAATTTAGTAGTACTGAGTAAACATTTTTATCAAAGGCTATATTGTTTTTATTAGAATAATTAAATTAATATTTAAATCAAGTTATATTCATGTTTCTTTCTCAGTACATAAAATTTTACAACTATGCTATAAATATAATATTAAAATACAGCATTAACATTTAAATAATCACACTTTGGTGAAGAAACCAATCTTTTCAATAAATTTTATGCAAAATTATTCAGAGATCAATAAATTGCTTATTAAAAATTTAAATTTTATATAAATATACGTGTGTATGTATGTAAAACCAATTCTTTAAAATAAAATTATATAATGATTTCATTCATTAATCTTTTCAAAAAGTTGATAACACTCTCACCTCTTTATATAACCCATTTATATTTTATGTCTTCTGGAAGCGAATGAAATACATTAGATTTTGTATATTTAATTTTTATGTTTATATTTAAAAAAATACTGCATAGCAGTTTACAGTTTGTGAGTCTAATTTTAGCGTACCATTAATTTTCATTTTGTCCATTATAGGATCTCGCTTTCAATTAGTTTAGCTAACAAATATATGATAAAATAAATGTTTATACGCATATATATATATATATATATATATATATATATGTGATGCAAAATATCATTATGATTCAAGTAATCTAAGTACAAAAATTTAAGTTAATTATGACTGATCTTGAATATAGAGCTCATCAGTGGCCGAGTGGATAGAACTACTGAACACTAATAATTAATCCAGGATTTCCACTTGACTAATAGGCTGGCCTTGTGGAGTATTCTGAATTACTTCACTATTCTAACACGTAAATAACTGTTCGTTTTCTATTAAAAAATACTCTTAAGAATTATTGTACCTTTCTCTGGCAGATCATCCTCGTGTTGCGTTGTCGTATTCCAAAAATCAAACGAATTCTCATATGTGACTCAATGTTGACTTACTTTATAAAATTATTCACTCATAAAATTACATTTATTATAAATGTTTTAAAACAAAATATTGCTTAATGGCATCTAATTATTTCTATATTTTGAAACATTCAATAATCAAATTAAAAATTATTCATTAACTCATATACTGTTTATTATCAATATTGGTACGTACGGTATTTATTCAGCAAAATTTCATTTTAAAATTAATAAATTTATATGAAATAATATATATATATATACTTTCCACGAAACAAGATAGAAGATATAAAGTAATTTCCATACATTTAAATAATTAAGTTAAAGTAATTCGATCTTTCTTTATTTTACTTATTATTATATCTGTAATATTTATATTTATAAAAAATTTAAAAGAATAATAAAAGAAAATATAATACTTTTGAACGTTAAATTAAATGAAAAGATATTATATTATCCCTTCTAAGTCACAATNCACTTTCACCTCTTTATATAACTCATTTATATTTTATGTCTTCTGCAAGCGAATGAAATACATTAGATTTTGTATATTTAATTTTTATGTTTATATTTAAAAAAATACTGCATAGCAGTTTACAGTTTGTGAGTCTAATTTTAGTGTACCATTAATTTTCATTTTGTTCATTATAGGATCTCGCTTTCAATGAGTTTAGGTAACAAATATATGATAAAATAAATATTTATACGCGTATATATATATGTGATGCAAAATATCATTATGGTTCAAGTAATCTAAGTACAAAAATTTAAGTTAATTATGACTGATCTTGAATATAGAGCTCACCAGTGGCCGAGTGGATAGAACTACTGAATACTGATAATTAATCCAGGATTTCCACTTGACTAATAGGCTGGCCTTGTGG
>NW_019384302.1:0-2486 GCF_000671375.1 Centruroides sculpturatus
TGATTTTCAACCTAATTAACTAGAGTGTCGTTAAAACCGAAAACGGCCGACGACGGGTGGGTTTTCCTCGAACGTGACATTTTGCTTAGAACACCGAGGATTAGAAAACAATATTTTAACAAATAAATCAAGAGTTGTGGATTTGAGTCCCATTCTGGACAATTATATTCTTTCGGAATATTAAATATGAAATATAAAACCTATTAATTGCATAAAAATGATAAAAACATCCCAGACAAAAAATATAACTCAGAAATAATTGATTTTCAACCTAATTAACTAGAGTGTCGTTAAAACCGAAAACGGCCGACGACGGGTGGGTTTTCCTCGGACGTGACATTTTGCTTAGAACACCAAGGATTAGAAAACAATATTTTAACAAATAAATCAAGAGTTGTAGATTTGAGTCCCATTCTGGACAATTATTTNTGAATTATGAAAAATTTCTATATTTTAAATAGAGACAGAAGAATATTTAAGTTTAAAAAACACTAAGACATATTAGCACAAAGTTAAAATTGCGTGTATGATACCATTTTTTTATGAGATGTTATCAAAAAATAACTTTTATATTATTTAATTAGCATAATAAATAAAATTGTGCGTACGCCATGTTATGAGATTTTTTTATATTAAAATAATTTTTATATTATTAATCATAATAAATAAAACTGCGTGTGACGCCATCTGTTATGAGATTTTATTTAAAAAATAATTTTTATATTATTAATCATACTACACAAAGTTAAAATTGCGTGTGACGCCATCTGTTATGAAATTTTATGTTAAAATAATTTTTATATTATTAATTATTACAAAAAGCAAATAGCTTAATTTTGAAAGTTTTTTAAAACTCTTTCCACTATTTGGATACTAAGAGGACCTCTTTTTTTAGCAAGCCTATTATGGTTTTGCCCAGGCCCACTATGGAGCAACCGAGTGGTGAGGGAGAGCCTGACGTATTCAAACGAACCCCCCCCCCGAAAATTCCTGGGGTTTTTCGACCCAGTTTGCATTCGATCCCGGGTTTCCAGAGCGATTGGCTGTCACCTTAACTGCTCGGCCATTCGGCAGCTTAATTTCGAGAGGAGTTAAGTTTCTAAAAATTGTAAATTCCAATAATGAATAAACTTTTCATTAAGTATGAGAGATATAACACGTGATTCTCTCTATCTCTCCGCCTCCTTGAACTTTAACCACCGAAATTTAATAGCTTCAATGCCCAATGTATAGAAATAACCTGCCAAATTTCAAAATTTTTGAAAAATAGATGTCCACACACAATTTTGGGCAAGGGATTTTGTTTTACATTTTTGGGTTCCTTAAGTGTAAAAGCATCGAGAAATGAAAAAAGAACGAGTAGTCAAAATTTGATCGATCACCATACCGATCACCCTATGTTATATTCTGTAACAGCTGAAAAAGTAAAAAGTTAATTATATTTATGCATACAGTCGAACCTGTCTATCTCGAATTTCATGGGAATGAGAAAAAAATTGGAGATAGACAGGTTTCGAGATATACAATTAGAAGTACCTACACAGTAAACAGTAATAGGTTTGAACGATATTTTATTAATACAATAGCAAGTACAGTACATACCTGTATTAGGTATAAATAAAACCTTTTTGACGTATCTAACGGCATTCTTCAACTAATAAGACACAAGCCAAACTTGTAGCCAATTAGAGAAAAGCAGTGTTAATAGCAACTACGTACTACATTGCAAGAAATGTTTTTCAACTACGATTTATGTTATCAAAATGTAATCGCTGAGCTTTGAATTTTTAATTGACACTTTAGTCCATAGTGTGAGATATATAGAGGTTTTGATAGAAGATTATTTGAGATAAACATGGAAAATATATTCAATTTAGGCTAAAAGTGTACGGGAAAAATAAATTTCGAGATAAACATGTTTCTGGTAGACAGATTCGACTGTAATTATATACATAATTATAAGCAAGAATAATAATTCGACTTAAATATACTTTTAACACATCAATTGTTTTCATTTTTTTTTTACAACCGAAGAAAGTATCACACTTCATATACCACTCGATTTCTTGAAACACCAATAGTGTAAAATATAGTGTCCTATACTTTCCAGCTTTAGCGTCAGTGTACAGACTTTCGGTATCTTACCAGTAAATAAATTTTTAAATGGATATAAACCCGCAATGTTCAAAATAATTCGTCATAGTATGATGTTACAAGTTTCTCCTGCAACCACGGTTTATGGTATACGGTAAATGCTAGAGGAATTAATTTGTACAGTCTAACACATCTTTAGCATCTTTACAGATTTCATAATTTTGACAAAGTTTCAAATGATATTAAGTAGGGATAGTGGACTTTCAGTTTGCTGAACTGGAGCTCGGATGTCCATCTCAAAACAGGAATGAATGGTGATATCTTACAATATATATCACTCCTCCTTTTTATTTATAGAAGTTGACAATGTCTTTGCATTGATATATTGCTGG
>NW_019384302.1:3344-56373 GCF_000671375.1 Centruroides sculpturatus
TTATTTTAATATTAAATTAATTAATTAGCTAATGAATCATCTCGATCTCTTCTATTCTTAATTAATAATTAAATTCTTAAATTGTTCTAGGAAGAAATATCATTCTCAAATTTTATAATCCACTTTCCATAGAGACATGGAATCATTTTAAAAACTTCTTTGCTCAAAAAATTAACAAGAAGCAAAACAAAGGAAAGGTAAGGCATTTTTATTTTCATTATAAATTGTTGTCTATTCTATACATTAATGCAGTAGAAAATGGAATATAAAAGTTTAGAATCCTGATTGATGAATCTAAGAATTTATTGTAGTAGAATGATGTTTGAATAATAATTTTATTCATTTGCCATTTAGAATAATATGAATTACAATTTTACTTAGAAAAATTAATTTATTGTTAAAAAAACAGAACTTTACAACTTATGTATTATTTATTTCAATGACACAGATAAATTTTAAAAAAACATGTTGAACACACTGCAAAAACAATCCATTCAAACTTCACACCAATGCACTTGATTGGTTAGGTACCATTGGCAAAACTCCAAATTATCTAAAATTATTAGGTAGTCCTCTCAGCTGTCGACAGTTATATTTCTATCTCTATACTAGCTGTTTCTATACTTTCCTGTTGACAACACATACATCTCTTGCTGTGTGATGGGCTGGTGTGGCATTGCCTGCCTTGTTGGTTGTACCCAGAGATGTCTGCTTCTTTGTGTGGTGATGTTGACCAATGTAATCTGCTCCATCATACTATCTGTCCATTTGTTTATCACCTCTTGGAGAGTGAATTCCATCACCTCTACAAGTGTGGCAGGGTTATGTGACAAAATAAAGAGACAGGTTTGGAGGATCGAACCCTCCTGAAGGAAGGGATATCTAAAGGTTGAGATCAGACTCAGGGTCTGTAGTCTCCCACCAAACACAAAATGAAATGAACCCCAAACCTTGAAAAGCACCACAAGGACTTCTTTAAACTCTCTGTATATGCTTCAAAAGGAATAATTTCAAGTCTTTTAAACAGGTCTCTGAAAACTCAACTTTATAAAGATGATCATTTCCTGATAACTCCACTAGCTCTCTTTGATACTTTCTCTAACAATTGAAGGAAATACTGTGCAGAAGGTTAATGCTGACCCCAAGAATAGCAGTAATGGGGCAATGTATACTCTACCAGTGCCAGTAGTACTTTCTGAAGTTGACTTTTGTTAATCAATTTTTCAGATAATCAACTCTACTGTATAGTGAAAAAATTTTGAATTCCTAGTTTGTTGCCCATATGACTAATGCTTTAAGAATTCTTGACCTAAGAAAGTTCATTGTAAGAAAACTTTCATTAATCTAAAATAGTTTTCTGGACCTTATGCTGAAATTCCCTGGTATAGAAAAAAATTGATGGAATCGGAGAATTGAATGACAGGAGTTGGGAAGTGTCAAGGATGTCCACCCAAAAGAAACTGCCTGAAAGACCTGTCAAATCAAGGAACTGACTTTAGAGTTTTTTTGAATGGGTTGATCGGATAGTTGGTTACATACTACATATTCAGAATGTTCTGGAAAGATCCCAAAAAACAAACACTGAAAGACCTATAAATAGTTTTGTGATCAATACTAGGGAACTGCCAAACAGGAAGATAACAGAAATGATGCTGGGAAGTTACATGAAGGAAGAGGAAAACAGAGAGTCTCAGTTCAATGCATCCTTACCATACTGTAGTTATGGTTCTTCAGTAATTTAAAGTAAGTAATGTCATCAGACAAAAACACTGAAGGGAAAAAACATCATGGTGGAGGTGTCTCCTAGTCTGTCAATGATTTTAAAAGTTCATTCCAAGATTGAAAGGAAATTCAAAATCCTTAATGAGATCCTTAATTATTGATTGCTGGAGTGTGAGCATTTGTCAAACCATCAATCCATAAATGATGGAATAAAAGTGGCATTATTTCACCTGACCTGGATGAGAAAGGAAATTCAGCAGAATCAGGGATTCAGGCAGTACAGATGTTGCTGTGAAGACTGGCATTCATTGAAGCATTCACTTTGTCGGAGTAAACAAGAATTTGTTTGTTTTGTTACTCTCTAACAAAAATAAGTTCTAAATGATTGAGATAGAGTATATTGAGATTAAGAGTAGCTAATATGCAAATAAGTAATATTTCTTTTAGCTAAATTTGGGACATTGATTAAACTCAGTTTACAGCTAAAAATTACAAAATGCAATCATATAAGAGCGTAAATTTTCAAACAGTTTATTAAAGACTTTAATAATGCAATAATACAAACTATACCAGTCAAGACAAAAAAGTCATATCACACAATCAGTTAATTCCAAAATATTTTTATTATAGAGTTATTCTTTGCATAAATTCTGAGAGGGATATAATGTATTTACCTACTTTTAATTATCTTTTGTAATTACTGTTTATGTATTATTATTGATATAATGTTAATGATTATAATTATAAAGTCTGTGTGGGTTCACACACACACATACATAGCTTTGGTGTTGTATTTATTGGATTTAGATTTTTTGAACCTTAAAATTAGATAGTGTAATGGCAAATTCTGCTAATACTCCTAAACTTTTTGCATTCACAAAGAGCCATAAATCAGGCAACACTACATGAACTGTAATGCCATACTGCATACTTGCCTTTTAGAAAATGCTATTCATAATCTATTTAAAGATTATTTAAAAACCTATAGATTATCCATCAGTAAAACAGAGCAAATAATTGATGATTTGTGGTAGTCAACTTATAGGAGATGTTTATATTACAGTCTTAGACTTTATACTGTATCTGTGTGCCACTTAATACAAATTACAACAAATTTTTGCCCTCTTAGACATTTATTACATAAAAGCAATAAGCAAGTCAATTGCAAATTTATCTTGATATAAGCACATATTTCATGCTATTCCTCTTTCTTTCACTATGATTACAAGACATATGTTCAAAAGAGAGGGCACCTGTGGATAGCCTCTTGTCTGGGGTCCTTTGTCAGATATAATATTATTGGAAAAATGATTTTATCAACTCTACCTTGTATGCTTATGTGCAAAAGATATGTGGAAGATATCTTTATTATATGGAAAACAAAACCAGATATAAATGGCTTCATACAACAAATGAATGACAATCCTTATGNATATAGCAATATTTTTAAAAGTAAGTTTTTGAGCTTTTACATGTTTCCTTTTTAGTAAGGAGAATGATGCATCCAATTCACATATTTGGTATTTTTTAATTTATAGGATGAAGAAGAAGATGAGGAAGAAGAAGAAGATCTAAAGTCAGTTACAGAAGAAGAACCATTTCTTGGAAGGGGTAGACGAACTGCAATTTTAGAATCCAAACTTAGAGTAAGAAAAAAATTACATATTTTCTGATAATTTATAACTTTTGTTATAAATTTAAAATTTTTTTCTGTAATAATTGATGGATTTCATCATATTAGTCAATATGATGAAATCCATTTTAGAAGTTATCATCATCATTATTAATTTTATTAGTGATGCTAATCATTTATACTAAATGAAATGAGTATTAACCTGCACTACTGCATGTAATCACATGCAATTTTGCACATGTACTAGTTTTTCCCCCTCCAAATTGATTTACTTAGCTGCTGTTCTATGATCCTTGTGTCATGCTGTATCCTCTCCATCTGTGTACAAATTTTGGACCAAAACAAAAAAAGCTTTTTTCTGCTTGTTGCACATCCTCAAACTTGCAGAAAATTGCTGCTTTCTACATGTGATTGCATACAATCTTTGTGACACATTCACATGTTAAAAGCAGCAATTTTCTGCTGTGACGTCATTAAATTAATGTTATGTTTAGGTCTTACATGATTACCACAAGAGTTTTAGCTATGCATGACTTGACATATGGTCTGCAACTCTCTATAACCTTAAATGCTTATCTCCATGCTATAAACTTCAACAATTTAAATGTTTTTGTGGTTTTATTTCATTCCCAAAAAATACAGTAAGATTATTTTATGGTCCTTCTGAAAAACATCTCGGTCCTCCCATCACTATTTTCAGCTGAACTTGTTTCACATTAACTCTTGAAACTTTGTGATAGTTTGGGCTAATGTGAAATACAAGAAATGACAGTTACATACACTGTAATTATGTGTGAAAAATTAGCAGAAAATCACCATCTTATAGACGCTATCCTGTATAAAAAGAACTGCATGTGCAAGGGTTAAAAATTAATGTCAGCAATTCAATCTACTAAACATTTTAATATTTTAATTGTATCTTGTGTAGGAAAACAATCAGAAGTAGCTATTTGCTTAATGTTAAAAAATTTATATTGGTGCTATTAATTTAATCTATAAATCTATCAGTCTTTTATATTAATAATTTAGAATTTTACCCTAATGCCATTATCATTAGGTCCAGATTGAAAATTCTCAGTTTTATTGAATGTATTAAATACTTTGACTGTTTACTTTTTTACATATACTTCTATGGATCCATTCGTTCTTATTTGCTGTGCCTAAGAGTTTTGCCAAAAGTTACTTGTAACCAAAGTTGGTTTTTTATAACTCCATCTTTTAGGCTTTCCATTTCTTTCAGATTATTTTTGTATTGATCTGTTTAGAATATGGGCTGTGTGGAACAATCTCTACATGAAAATTTTCTACATTTTAAACACATTTGTAAATGGTTACTTTATAATACATAATCATTTGTTTTTATTTTCGTATATTTTTTATCATGTATCTTGATTATTATCCTTTTTTATTTGTCTTTTAATCTTTTGTTATGGATGTTATTTTTGGATATCAATTGTCTTGTGACATTTTCTTTTGTATATGCAATAAATAAATAAAATAAATTTTTGATTTTTATTATAGTATTAGTATTCATTTTAAAATAATTCAACTGGATATTAAGATACTGGGCATTTCATAAGTTTGGAAAAAGATGGGGCAATACTTTGTACAGATAAAATGAAGACTTGATACTGTATTTGAAATAATTGTCAGGGAGAGAAATATGTTAACAACTATGACAAAGAATAAGTAAAATTTTTTGTAATCAGTAAAACTATATAATCATGATCAGTAGTTCAGTTGACAAATAATTTTTTTATGTAAGAGAGTTTTCTTGAACTAGTATCTTTCAAACAAAAATTTCTATTCATTTTTATGAAAAATAACTTTATTATTGACAGAAGCTGTTGTTAATTTTTAATTTTTTCAAGACATTAAATTTATTGCTGTTAAGTGATCTTCGTATCTGATTCATTATCATTTAAACATTTGCAGACTATACAAACCACATGTATTATTTATTCTCATTTAGCTTGTCAAGTAAACTCCTACATAATAGTATTTCAAAACACATTTCTTTGGATTTACTAAAATTTTCAGGTGTTATAAGAAGAAAAACTTTTTATTATAGATTTCAACTTTAATTTTGAAATTTTGTATCTCTAAAATTTCCTTAAATGTATAATTTGAAAATTTTTCATCTAAATAAATTAGTATTTTTGCATTTCATTGTAGACAGAACAGCCTTCAGAAGAAAAGAGAAAACAACACCAAAAAGAACTTGCTGAACAATTAAATAGAGAAGCAAAAGAAAGATTAGCACAACAAAAAGGTGTTCAAAAAGAAGAAAAGTGAGTTCAGTAGTAATGAGTAGTAAAATATCAAAATTAAATTAATATTTATTTTGCAAATCCTATTTACAAAATTTTGTTTTAAATGAAATTTAAGCTTCACAAATTATTCATATGGAAATTTGTTTTATAATATAGTACTCCTGTTGCAGGAAATCGTTTTCATATTACAGTCATCTTATTGTAACTTATTTTTTAATTCTCTGACATTGGCTTTGAATAAGTGTTTAACTTTCTAGACAGAGATACATTTTGACAGTAAAGTGGGTGATCGGTTAACGAACATAATCTGTTCCAAGACTTTGTTCATTATCCAAATTGTTCGTTAATCGATTATTGATTTACCATAGGTTTTTATGGGAATTTGATTGATTTGTTTTGGAGACTCCAAAAAATAAAAAAATATATATATACTTTCTGCTATGTTTATTTATATGTAATAATAAAAATACATATTTATTATAATGACTAATAAAAATAAATTTTTATTAGTCATGTTTTTTCCATTTGTAGGGGTTAAAGAATCTGTCCAATGTCGATTGCTCTTCTCTCTTCTTCAGGATTTTTCGGAAGTAATTAATAGCATTGTCATTGTATAGATCCCCAAGCCTATTAACCTCAATTGGTTTGGATGCCATTCTAAGACCTTTGTTCTGACATCCTTCCACTTCTTCAAAAGATCTTTAATAGCAAATGTTGGCATTGATCCTTTTTCATCTTCCTCTTTTTCCAAAGAAAACATGTCTCACTGAGTTTTTTTGGTGTTCTTCATTTAAGCGTTCTTGGAGTTCTTCTGTCATCAGATCAGTTTCAGATTTCATTATGAGCTTTTCAATGTCATCTTTATTCACTTTCAATTCAAGATCTCTAGCAGTTGTCACAATTTCATCCATAATTTTAGGGACATCATCTTTCTTTCCCTGAATGCAGGAGGGACACAGGTTTTTCCAAGCAGAAATCAACTGTTGTTGAGTGACTGACCATGCCTTTTCAATGAGCCATATAGCTTCAAGAATAACAAATTTTTCTTTCCAAAACGTTTTTAACATCATCATTGAGGAGAACTGGCATGCTTCAAAACACTGACAAAACAGTGCTCAAGTGTACAATTTCTTGAAATCTGCAATAACCTCTTGATCCATTGGTTGAATTAACAAAATGGTATTCAGAGGTAGAAACTGAACTGTCAGCCAGGGAAAGTCTTCCAGCAAATTATCTTCAAGGTCTTTTGGGTATTCTGGTGCATTGTTCAATAGCAACAGTGCTTTTAATGGCAATTCATTGGTCTGAAGGTAATCTTTGATGCTTGGAGCACAAACTTCAAAAAGCCATTCTTTGAAAAGAGCCTGCGTGACCCATGCCCTTGAATTCTATCTCTTCATGTAATGAATATGGAGTTTGTTTCTTCAGTTCTTCAAAAATTTCTTTAGCTTTCTGTTGAATGATAGTCATAGTAGTTACATCTTTTTTCATTTCCTTTTCTTTTATCCAAATTAAAAGCAATCTCCATTTTTTCATGGATAGAACATCTTTGTTTCTCAGATGTGATTTTCATTACTCCTTTAGCTCTTTGAGTCTTCTTGATTATATCTTTCTTAGCTAAGATTGTGCCTGCTATAGACCTGTTCAAGCCATACTGCCTAGCAACATTAGACGTCTTCTGCCCACTCTCTACTTTGGCTATTATCTCTTGCTTGGTTTCTATGGTGAGCACAGTTCTTGACACTCCACTCTTTTTAGGCTCCATAATATTATCAATTTCTTTTTGAAATAAAAAGTTCAAAAAAACACTCACAAAAATTCAGAGAACAGAAATCAACTAGCACATGAAAGAATTATGTAAATGTGAGGCCCGAATGTAGTGCAAAATTTTGGTGTTAAAACGTTAATGATAGGACAGTTAAACTCTCACCTTTAGAAAATAAAAACCGACGCAAAACTTATGGGTTGCCTGACAGTCTTGCAAAGACTATAAAAAGTTACTTGTTGGAAAAGTAAACAAAAAGCTGGAATTACAATGGAGAGTTTCAAAGTTTGGGGAAACACTATTTAATCAGTATTGGGTTGAGCATCAATGTTGACATCTCCCACGCTCTGAAAGGTTTCAAATTGTTACCTGAAAACAAGGGAAAATCAATCGGTATTCGTTATTTTCTGTCACTTCTTTTTGTTTGTTCAGTGAAGTGTTCGTTGTCTGATCATAAAAATTTTTTGCAAAAGTGATCGTTATTCGATCTGTTCATTAACTGATCACTCACTGTAATTCCTGTAAAAAAAATTATCTTTTTTGTTAAACTCTTCCAAACAAATTATATATTCTCTTATTTTTTTTTTCTTTTTATTTTAGTGGCAAAACCAAANGTGTTCGTTGTCTGATCATAAAAATTTTTTGCAAAAGTGATCGTTATTCGATCTGTTCATTAACTGATCACTCACTGTAATTCCTGTAAAAAAAATTATCTTTTTTGTTAAACTCTTCCAAACAAATTATATATTCTCTTATTTTTTTTTTCTTTTTATTTTAGTGGCAAAACCAAAATTTGAAGCTAGTTTATTTTGAAATTTAAGACATTTAAATATTTTATTTACATAATACATTTTCATAATGTTGTTCATATCAAATAATGTTGCTGATAAATCGAATAATATACATTTAAAAAATTGCTAATACAAATTATTATTATGTTAATTGAATAATATGTTTTATCATCTTTAAATTCCTAAGATGTTCTAAATTTTATCTGCTTTCAGAGTAAGAAAATCAAATATTTCTTACAAATCTGTTGGTCAGATTCCTCGAGAACCTGAAGTTACAGAATTAAAAATTTTTGTAGGTTAGTAATATTTTCAATACATATGTAATATATATATTTTATTTTACTTAATTATTAGTTTTAAGTTTAGTTAATTTGTTAAATAAACTGTGATGGTTTCTGTGGATTTTTATCTGAAAATTTATTTTTTACATAAATTTAGATCTCACAAAGAATTACATAAATCAAAAGACAAGACACAATTTAATGATTTCCTGTCAAAAAGTATTTTTTGTTAAATACAAGTTTTGAATATACAAAACAGTTATAACATGATAATAGTAAAACAATGTTTCAATTTATTTGTAATTTTATTAGCTATATATATAATTTAATTTTTATCACAGTAAGGCTGTTTCAAAAAAAAAAGTTTTTGTGATTANTTCCCACCTGATCTGTGCTCAATCAAAACTGTCATTTATAGAAACAAAAGCTAAAAATAATAGATTTTATGATTCTTTTAAAAATTCTAGATATAATAATATTTGAGTAGTTTTGTTTTTATTTTTCATTGCTATTACATTATTGCTTCTTTTAAAAAGTAAATGCATATAATGTAGAACAATTGCTTTTTAAGTGGTCAAGAACAAATTTTACAGCTAATCACAGAAAAAAATGCATGCAAATTGCCTACTATAGTAATCCATGCGTTAGACTTTGTGATACAATGCAATATTCCTGCTGCAAGGTTGAAAGATTTTTAATTTATTCTTGCAATCAAAAATATATTGTGTTACAGATTTTAAAATATGTACATGCTATTTGAATAAATATTGTTTTATCATATTGATATTTTTTTAATTGTTACTTATTTTCTATGAATTGTTTAAAATACTTAAACAGAATTTCTTCAATTTAGGGAATTGTGAAACAAGATACCTTAATGTTAAGTACAAATAAAGCCAATCCTAAGTTGAAAGATCTTTACATTCGACCAAATATATACTCTAAGAGAATTTCTGGAACTTTAGAAGCTCATATGAATGGTAATGTATCTTTTATATAATTGATAACTTATAAATTATTATAGCTTAAAAAGAGAGAGAAATAAATTTTTAAATAATTTGCATGAAAATCATTACAATAAACAGATTATTTTATAATATAAAATTATTATTGTTTTAAATTTTGGTACTGTCATATTTTTGCCAATTTTTATCATGTTTGTGCACATGAAATAGTCTTTGCAGAATAACATGTTTCCAAATTTCAATTTTTTAAGTATATTGTTTTATTTTCAGTTAAACTTTAAATTGGAGTGTACTTATTTTTAATTAAAATATCTTAATGTTTATTTACTATATTTATATTAAATGCTAATAACTTAAATTTATTACACTAAAATTCATTTTTTAGAACATCAGTCAGTCTGTGGAGGGTGATTACACGTATCTTCGTGTTAATTTTTTCCATCCTGGTTCTGCACTTGGCAGGAATGAAGGGAATGTGTTTCCTAATCCAGATGCAACATTTCTCAAAGAAATGTAATATATTAGTTTTAAATTAATTTTATCTTACAGAAAATTTACTGTTTAAAAAAAAATCAAATAAAAGTTAATGTTTAAATATTGTGTGCAGAACCTATCGTAGTACAAATGTGAAAGAACCAGGCGAAATCTCTGCACCTTCTTCAAATTTGAACACTGCGTTCAGATTAATCAAAGAAGTTCAGAAAAAGTTTAAGACAAGAGAAGCTGAAGAAAGGGAAAAAGAGGTATACTTTATTACAAAATAATTGTGTTCATAAGGCTTTATTACAAAGATAAGTTAATTTATGTAGCAAGTTGTGTCTGTCTGTCTGTCTGTGTGTGTATTAAGCATTTTTACTATACTCATTTTTTTCTGCTTAGACTAGTGGTTGATTTTTTTTCTATTCCAATAACAACAGTTTACAGAAATTTTTATTTTTTAATTGCATAAATTATTTAATGTACATGAGAAGAAGTTAAATAGGAATACAGTCGACTTCCCTATAACATGGTAGATATGTTACATTCTTTATGAATTGATTTCTTACGAGTCCTTGCCAATCACAGCTCGACACGTGTGAAGTTTATGGACTACAGCTGTTTGAAAGGTTTTCTTCCATAAAATTAATCAATTCTAGACTAATTCAACTTAACGTTTCCAAAATACGTATATTTTTTTGGGAATAATCCGTATAAACTATGCTATAAACAAAAAATTGTAGGATTACTTACCGAGTATGCACCGCTTGACGTCGCCATTGCTCAAGCTTGTTTTCGTTGCGGAGCAACGCACCGCAACGAAAACAAGCTTGGCCGCGATTTCTGATAAGTTATTTTTCTGCGAAAACTTCATTGAACTTTGAAGACATCCATTAATATAAATAATTTTTATGGCCGTTGAATAAGAAATGTTTCTTTCACAAGAAATGTATAAAATTACAGTACTGTATTAGACTTACGGTACCTAATTTACATACTGTACTGACGATAGTAAACAACTTACTCGCCTAAACTCTCCATAGTGTGGCACTGGACGGCAGAAAGTATATATATAATTATAATAAAGTTACAATAAATTAAGTTAATATATAATTATATATACAGTACCTAATTTATATATAATACTGTACAGACGATAGTAAACTCAATTTACACGCCTAAATTCTCCGTAGCGTGGCGCTGGATGGCGGAAAGTAGTTCAGCTGCTCGATGATGTTTTATCGAATTATAGGAGTTTATTTACCAGGTTTGTACGGATACCGTTGCAATTTTTTCACCGTCTGATAAGAATTGTAATTATAGGAACCCGTGTTATAGAGGGGTGTACTGTAGTTAAAAATAACTATTATTATTGTTGAATTATTTTACTTATGTACTTTTGATAACTATTCTCAAAACTATAATGTTACCTCATTATTATCATAAGTATTATTAAATTATTGTGAAACTTCTAGTTAATATTAAAAATCATTTTATTTTTAACCTTGTAGGGGTGTGAACTACTATTGTAGTCCATGTACTTTTAAATATTTGCTATTTTTGTAAAAGTTCAAATAAAAACTTGGGACCATCACTAGCTGTCTTTTTATAAACTACAAATAATTTTTAAAAAATTTTCTTCTTTTTTTTAAAATTATTTGTAGTTTGCTACATACATAGTCCAGCTACCTAAATGCATAACTTTTTAATTTTTTTCATCTCTAATTATATGGCTATACTTATAATAACTGAGATGTATTTTAACATTTGGTGCTTAGAAGAATGCTTTTTATTTGTTCATAGAAAAAGTACATCTAGTTGGTCAATAATATTGCAAGGAAAAATGAGTCATTGTTATGTCTTTCATTAAAACTTTGTGATGTTGGCAGGGAAGTATCCTATACAGGGGATTTCCCACCTGATCTGTGCTCAATCAAAACTGTCATTTATAGAAACAAAAGCTAAAAATAATAGATTTTATGATTCTTTTAAAAATTCTAGATATAATAATATTTGAGTAGTTTTGTTTTTATTTTTCATTGCTATTACATTATTGCTTCTTTTAAAAAGTAAATGCATATAATGTAGAACAATTGCTTTTTAAGTGGTCAAGAACAAATTTTACAGCTAATCACAGAAAAAAATGCATGCAAATTGCCTACTATAGTAATCCATGCGTTAGACTTTGTGATACAATGCAATATTCCTGCTGCAAGGTTGAAAGATTTTTAATTTATTCTTGCAATCAAAAATATATTGTGTTACAGATTTTAAAATATGTACATGCTATTTGAATAAATATTGTTTTATCATATTGATATTTTTTTAATTGTTACTTATTTTCTATGAATTGTTTAAAATACTTAAACAGAATTTCTTCAATTTAGGGAATTGTGAAACAAGATACCTTAATGTTAAGTACAAATAAAGCCAATCCTAAGTTGAAAGATCTTTACATTCGACCAAATATATACTCTAAGAGAATTTCTGGAACTTTAGAAGCTCATATGAATGGTAATGTATCTTTTATATAATTGATAACTTATAAATTATTATAGCTTAAAAAGAGAGAGAAATAAATTTTTAAATAATTTGCATGAAAATCATTACAATAAACAGATTATTTTATAATATAAAATTATTATTGTTTTAAATTTTGGTACTGTCATATTTTTGCCAATTTTTATCATGTTTGTGCACATGAAATAGTCTTTGCAGAATAACATGTTTCCAAATTTCAATTTTTTAAGTATATTGTTTTATTTTCAGTTAAACTTTAAATGTTTTAAAAGTTATACTAATTATGTCAAATTTTGAATTTAAATCATCTCATTTACTTGATAAAAATTTCTTAGTTTAATTATGTTAATACTCAGTAACAGTAAGGGGGAAAAATTGATTTTATATTTATGAAGTAAATGTAATTTAGATATTATTCTTATTAATATCTGTAATTAACTAAAATATTACAGATATTAATAACTCACTTGTTTGAAACACACTTTATTAGTTTAAATAGACATAATTTAATTCTTTTTAATTGCCTTTGTGAGATCACATGCAAGGGTTTGAACCCTCTAGTCATCGAGTCATTAAGACACATTCACTTTGTCACTGGATGGCTTTTTATAGAACATCCTCAGGATCTTTTTATCCTTCAGACATCAGGACTGACACCAGCTAGGGAAAGATTTTGCGTCCTGACTCATGATGTTACATGCTATATTTAAATGGAGGGCTATATTCTATTGAGCAGGAGGAGGCGTGAATAAGTTCCGATCATAGTGGGGTGGATTCCGTACTTAACTAACAGGGAATCAACAGTTAAACAATAACAACAAAGGATTTAATGAATAAATAAAACAAAGGTACATAAATCAAGATACTTAATATATAACCTATCATAACCTCTAAATCTAAAATACCCCTCTAAATAAAACCGGGAGAAAGAGTTTACAATCGATAAAAATAATGATAATACCTTAGTAGATTAATCTTGGAGAATACAAAATTCTTCTGGCAGCTTCCTCCTGGTCTTGGACTCACTCAATATGGTGTGTTTCTAATTCTATTGATTGCCATAAATTATGTGGCAAATCTGTTCTTCTGCCTGTTGTTTATGGCATGTTCGAATTAATTGGGAACTGCCTCGAACTTGTGAATTTTTTCCCTATTTATTCTCAGTTTTTACCACTCAGATTGTAGGATTCTGATTGTCTGACTAGACACACATCTAATGCAAGAGACAGATTGTCGTCCGATAAATTAGATAAGAACTTTCTAAGAGAAGTTCTGCTTCCCTTTCGACGATTTTTGGTCTATTTTATAGATGAAATATTACATAAAGATTATTTATCAAGTGGGAAAATCTAAGAATGTGCTGAATAAAATGAATGAATTGTTCTCTGCTCTTGCATTCTCACACCTTTGTTTTTGATTGATAAAATGATTTCAGTATCACCCATTAAACATTTAGTTTTATTTTGTAAGTTATTAAATATCATTTTACCTTCTGTACATTTTTAAAATTAAAATTAACCTGAATTTCATAAAAATGTAGCTTAAATCTTTGATATAAGCTATTTATATAAGCCTATATTATGCAACAAACATCAGAAAATATAAAAATGCAATATACAAAAATTAAAACTGNACTGGCCTTATTGTTATGATTACAGATTCTTCTTATACTTTTCCAATTTTTATTCATTAAAAAAATGATGTCCTGGAATGTATTTCAGCTTATTCAACAGCCCTCTTTAGTCAGGTTACATATATACATTTTGACAACATGGTATGATTGAAAGGGCTGTGATGAACCTGAAATTATAACAATAAGGCCAGCAGGCTCATAGTTATTTATTACTAATTAATAGATAATAACAGATCAGAAGCTTATATTGAACTTATTAACATAAAATGTTATTTATAAAAAAAATTATTTTAATAAATTTGATATTTAGCCACATTATTGCTAATAATTACAATTACTGCATTTAAATTTTGTGTTTAATAAAAAAAAAATAGCTTGCATAAACACTGCATTTTATTTTAACTCTTACTGTATTGAAATCCCTAGAAATAAATTTTTATTAAATTTATTATATTTATCCCATAATAATCTGCTTTCATTAATAGCAAATTTTTATGAACTTAATTATTTATTTTTTTAGGATTTCGCTTTACTTCATTGAGAGGAGATAAAGTAGATATTTTATATAACAACATAAAGCATGCTTTCTTTCAACCATGTGATGGTGAAATGATCATACTCCTTCATTTTACTCTCAAGGTAAAAAAAATAACAAGTTTAACTTAAATTTTTTAACATAAGATTTAATAAGCATGCAATGTCTCTATTACTAACTTTATAAAATAATTTATATGAGCTACTTTTCTACAGTCTACATTTTGATTATTATTCACCAACCATGCATGTAGTGTAAAATAAATGCATGAAGACCTTTAGCAAATTTTATAGAATGTAATTACAACACAAAAGTTAAAAATGTCAGTAAATAATAATAATATACAATACTGTTAAAGGGATTTATTGGAAGTTTGTCATAAAAGAATTCTGAGCTCTTAAAAATATTAAATTTCTTTTTTTAATGAAATAACATTATATACTAATTGGACTATAAGATGTTTATTGTATTTATTTTTTTTATATCCAATATCTATTGATTTAGGAGAAATTCTTCTATCTTAAATTTATATAGATCTTTATTTTTAAATAGTATTTTTTTATTTATTTTTTTCTTTTTTAATTTTATAATGGCTTTCAATTCTGTTGTTAAAATGCTAGTTGAATTTATATATTAACATATATTGTAAAATAAACATAGATGATATTTATGAATAGTGTACATATTAAGTTGTATGTACACAGGTACAATTTCTTATAAAAAAAATACCCAAGACAGAATTTATTTCTAGGAAAATAAAAGCAATCGTCAGTTTCTGGGTGTTATTCTCTTCAAAGTACAACATTCCAGATTGTATGTAGTGATTCCATTCCAGTATGTAGTGATTTCAGCAATCATTACAGTTTCTTATGCACGTCTGAAAAGTCTGAGAATGTCCCACAGTTGTCATGTCTTATTCAATTGTACCTCTGTGATGTCTTGGTATTGTTTCTTCTTCGAGATGTTTTTGAGCTGAGAAATAAGTCATCACACGGGGGCCAAGTCTAGTGAGTAAGATGGATGGGGAACTGTGAATATGCTATGCTTAGTCAAATATTCCAAGACATCCAGGATTGTGTGGCACACTATATTGTCATAGTACAGAAGCCAGTTACCAGCAGACCATTTGTCAGGGCATTTCCAGTAAATTGTATTTTGACAATGCTGCAAAACAGTTCTCTAGACAGTCTGGCAATCAATTGTCTCATTAATTCATTCTATTGCTCAGTCTGCATATCAGTCATTATCGATTGAAGTGTAGCAGTTTTTGAAATGTAAATACCATTCATTTATTTTGGACTGACTGAACACTGTTTCTCCAAATTCTTGTTTAAGCATTTTGTATATTTTGGTGACTATCTTATCAATTTTTTAGCAAATTGATGTAAATACATTGCTTGTTTACCTCATTCATTTTGCAACATGACAGAGAAATAATACCTGCACTGTAACTCATCTCACTGACATTGTGCTGCTGTAGCACATGGTGTCAGGAGATACAGTTAAACATCCTCCATGTCACATCATTACTATTAGTAATTTCTGTATACAAACTTCTGCCCTGAATATTTTAATTAGCCCATGTATATATGTACTTTGAGAATATTGTTTTGAGTGATATTATTTCTGTAAATTTAAATTTATATATTATTTGTTAAAAAGTATAAGCATGATAAATATTCTTTTATAAAAATATATATAAAGGAATATTTTATATTGTGTTGTTTTTGTTTTTATTATATAATAGATGATACATAACTATCATCTATTATACAAATGTAGTAATGTTACCATCTTTTTGTATTTACAGCATTTCTTGCTGTAGTTTGCTCATTACATAAAATAGTGCCTAAAATATAATTTTTAATTGAAATTACTAACACTACAGTTCATTTACTGAATATTAATTTCTTGTTTAATATGTTATTTTTTAACATCAGTTTCTCAATTTCTGTTAATTTGAATTTATAAAATTTAAATACATGTATGATAAAATATCAACAATATTTGGCTTTAAAGTAGTTTAGAAAAAAGTTTAAAATAATTTAGAGATTAATCTAGTTTGGTTGTTTTCATGCTGCTTCTAAATAATCTTTGTAAATTGTAAATATCAATTATTAACTTAATTTTTAAAAGAGACTTTATTTCGTTCTCAGAATGCAATTCTGTTTGGAAAAAGACGTCACAATGATGTTCAATTTTATACAGAAGTAGGAGAAATTACAACCGATTTGGGAAAACATCAGCATATGCACGATCGTGATGATCTTGCTGCTGAACAGGTAAGCTAGCACAAATTTTGTCAAATTTAAAAATAGAATTATTAATAGAAAATGAAGTTTTATAATCAAATTATGAATAAATGTCATTTTTCTTAAAATTTACTTAGTTATTTCTGAAGATTAAATTATTTTTATTTTTAGTGTTATTATTATTTTTTTTTTTTGACCTCAACTAATAAAGGAATTTGATGGAAAATTTGCCATGTATCTTTGGAATAAAACACCATACTAGTGTTTACTACGCCACAAAGTTATTATTATTATTATTATTATCAATGTCTTTAATTTTTATTTTTATACAAAATGGAGTTTGCTATTTCTTAGACAGGTGATAATTTATTGGTTTTTCTTAGTTACTGAGTGATACTGTCTCCTTTTTAAAATTTCTCTTGTATGCACATTGTAAATATAGGATTTTTAAAAATATTTTTTGAGCTTCTTCAATGAAATTTGTATTTTGGCTCCAGTTTTGCTAAAATATAAAAAGTTCATCTAAAGGAATGAAAATTTCATTCTTTGAAGATGCAAAACTACAGGAAGCCAAATTAAGGAAACAAAAGTTCATGATCTGCTGCTACTGTGTTTTATTTCTGACTGACAATTAAACCTGCAAAGTTTTCAGTTAAATATCTTTTAGTTAATATAATCTGTTAATGAAATATATAATTAACATTCTGGACACATATTTCTTAACAAACTAGGTAATTAATTTCTTTATTATCCAAAATGGTAGATATTTCAATGATACTTATGAAAACAAAGTTAAAAATTCAGGTTCTTCAATTGGAGATCATGTAGAATTGACCTGATGGCTGAATTTTTGAGAATCCCTGGCTTAGACTAATTTCAAATAAAATTTTTCATACATTGAATCTTCCTTAATGCAACATTACAAAAATCATAAAACATCTTAAATATGAATTTGATCACAATGCCATTAAATAAAACAATAAAATAAACAAACAGTAAGTTTATTACCTGACATTTTCTAGATTAACATTGTCATTATATTGGCATTTGATATGATATACTATTCTATTCTAAGGTCTAACTTAGCAAAACAAAAGTTTGAAATATGATCAAGAAAGAATTAAATATGCTCATCTATCATAGATTGGAATGATAAATTTAAATATTTCTAGTATTTGTTGGGATTGCTTTTGGAAATATTGTGTTTGCTAATTTGTCTCAAATTTTTCAGCTTATCTTCTATTGAAAAGTTTTATTTGTATTTTTCATTTCTGAACATCACAATATAGTTTTATTATGATATGTGTAATAAATTTGAAGAAAATAATAATAATTTTGTACTTTTCATTATTTTTGTTTAGGCCGAACGGGAACTTCGACAAAAACTCAAATCTGCATTTAAAACTTTCTGTGAGAAAGTGGAACAAATGACGAAACAAGAAGTTGAATTTGACAGTCCATTTAGAGATTTAGGATTTCCGGGTGTTCCGTTTCGAAGTACTGTATTGTTACAACCTACCTCATGTTGTCTCGTGAATCTTACAGATTGGGTGAGAACACTTATATTTATAATATTTAATTAAATGCATTTTTTAAATGATTTGGTTTGTTTTTATAAAAATGTTTTCATTTAAAATTTTAAAACATGGGAAAGTAGTTTTTTTTTTTTTTTTTTTTTTTTTTTTTAAGTTTTACTATATTAATTATTTTGAAACTGAATACTTTATTTTTCAGCCTCCATTTGTTATAACATTAGAAGATGTTGAACTTGTCCATTTTGAGCGTGTGCAGTTTCACTTAAAAAATTTTGATATGGTATTTGTCTTTAAAGACTACCATCGGAAAGTAGCTCTAGTAAATGCAATCCCCATGAATATGTTAGATCACGTTAAAGAGTGGTTAAAGTGAGTAAATGTTTTATGTTTGAATTATATCTATGTATTGATGTTAGAACTTTTTAAATAATCTGTAGCTAAATTAAAATTTGTATTTTAAAAATATATATATTGATAAAATAAACAATAATATTCCTTTTAGAAAAGAGAAATAATTAGTTAAAATTAATACTTTGGTTTACTTGCTACTATTTTGATGATAATTTATCACAGAAATATGAATGATGATTATTTGTTCTAGGTAAAATTAATTTTGCTTCATTAAATTTAAGAGAAGGGAAAAACATTTGTATTTTTTGTTTCTGAAAAGTTTCTCAGAAATTGAAAAACAGTAGATCTGAAATATTCAGAGAAAGTTTAATGAAAAGAGATTTCATTGGAATTATAAGATATAAAAATAACATAGAATAGCATTTGGAGTTTTTTTTCTGTGTAAACACTAAGAAAGTCTTTTTAATCATACTCATTGTGAGTGATCAGATGGTGAGAGATTAGGCATATTTGGGACGGGCACTCTATGAAGATTGTTGTCTTTCCTGTTCTGAACTTGAACTTTAATTCTCCAGAAAAATAGGTTTTTAATGCCTAGGCCACAGTATTTAAAAATCATGTTATTGAAGAGCATTTGAATGTTATTTTATCTCTTGTAATTTTGGATAATAAATTTGCTACATTCAGTCTCTATGCAGATATGTTCTGTCAAAAGTGCCATTTTTTTTTGGAGTTAAGTTTTTTAATACTTAACATGCTGTTTTTCAGTGCACTTTTATTTCATGTATTATATATCTTTTGACCGCATTAAAGCAGTTTTTGTTATTTGTATTATAAGCAAGGTTGAGGCTGAAGTTTTAAATGCATAAACATGTATGTCAGACATTCAGCACCGCTTTCCTGTAAGCCTAGAAGTTTGACAATGATGTTTGGAATGTTGAGCATGATTCCATTGACTATCCAAACACCATTGTCAAACTTCTAGGCTAACAGGAAAGAGGTGCTGAATGTCTGACATACACGTTTTCACATTTAAAACTTCGGCCTGAACCTCGCTATAATTGCATACTTGTTTCACGGAAACTATAATGGCTTGAAATAGAATAAATAAGACAAGTAATAAAGTTACCTTATATTTACAGTGTGGCTACTAAATATTTTAAATTAATTTATAATGGCTTATTGACAATGTGTCTGTTCATTTTAAATAAAAACTGTAAAATTCAATAAATTATGTAAAATTTTCATGGGAGGATTGAATAAGTAATTGATTATGTGTATTTATATATGTAATTATTATAATTACATAATTGTAATTAAAATATCTAAAAATTTCATTTTAATATAAGAAAAATATTGTGATAAAATTGCTGAGTTAAGCTTAGTAAATTTTCTTTGCTAATTGTTGGATTTTTATATAATTTGCTATAGAATAAGCTTTTATAATTGTAACATTTTCTTAATTAATAAATAAAATTTGGTTATTTTCAGTTCTTGTGATATCCGTTACACTGAAGGAATTCAGAGCTTGAATTGGACAAAAATAATGAAAACTATTACAGATGACCCAGAAGGGTTTTTTGACAATGGTGGGTGGTCATTTCTTGATCCAGATAGTGATGGCTCTGAAGGCGACGATGACGACGAAGAGGAGGAAGATGATCAGTATCAACCAAGTGATGAAGAAGAGGAGGAAGAAAGCAGCAGTGAAGAAGATTACAGTGGTTCTGATGTATCAGATGAGACTTCTGGTTTGTAATTGTTTAAAGTCTCTTACATATATTAATTATATAACTAGTTGCTAAAATAATAAATTTAATATTTATGGTATATTTGATTTTGATATTTAAATATTTTACAAAGAATGTATGTAGCAATGGTTTTACTATCCATTTTTTTCACTTATTCGATCATTGAATGTTTGAATTTCTTCATTATTAACAAAAATAACAGAAATCACATTTTCTTTTATAAATGTTGACCATGATGATTGTCAGTGATCAGTGTCAGTATTTTGTCAAATGATATCATGCTACTAACTTATGTTCAAAATGTTTCTGGAATCAGTCTATATGAGGGACATTGAAAAATTTTCCAGAAAGTTGTTATTACTCATAATTTCCTAGGATTCTGATGAGATGTTGCTCCTATATTTTCTTGAAGACAAAAGAACAATAATTGCAAGTGCTATGAAATAGTTTTAAGAAAACTAAATGCAGCTTTAAAAGAAAAATAACCTGAAAAAATCATCAGTGTGTCTTGTTTCATCATGATAACACATCAGCTTATTCTACCAGATCTACCAGAGCAGTATTGCATGATTACTGATAGGACATTTTTACATGCCCTCCATATAGTACAGGTCTAGCCAATCAGATGTTTTTATTCCCAAATTTAAAAAATGACATTAAAGGCTTTTGCTGTTAGTCAATAGATCAAGTGAAACATTTTATAGTGCAGTGGCTAGAATCAAAAAGCACTGATTTCTAGGGCTTAGAAAGGTAGCAATATGCATGGAAACATGTTTTAATTTAAAAGAAACATATGTCAAAAAATAAAGTGTTAAATTCAAGTTTTTTTATCTACCTCTTCTGAGAACTTTTTGGATGCCTCTCACAGTGAATTGTTTGACTGTTGTGCCTTCTGCAAGCCACTGACTGCAGATCTACTCTGGTTGCATATATTCCAAAGGTTGCCCTATACCTTTGAGATACCATTGATATTGACAAAACTGCATTAGTCTAGACACTTTTTGAATCTGGACTAATGCAGTTTTGAAAATGTAAGTTTTTTTTCTCTACATGCAGATTCCATAGAGTTTATCCACATAATTAACATGCATTATTTATGCAGTATTATTAGCATTTAATAAAATAGTGGAGATTTTGCCTACTATAACATTATTATTTTTCTCTGTTTACAAGAGATTTAATGTTAATGTGGAAAATATACTCACTCACTCACATGCTGCATATTGAAAAGCAACAAGGATAATTTTTATAACAATGGTTTATACAATAATATCCTAAATGAATTTCTATGCTCCTTAAGTTTCATATTAAGAGCTAGGATAGTCTGTTCTTGTCACAATTCTCATCTCATACTGATATATATTACAAATACAATTTGATGCTTTTGTAATATATCTAGTAGTTATCTTTTATACCAGTCTCTGAACATTTGAAAGAATATATTTAACACATTCATTCTATTAGGTTGTCAAGGATGAAATTTGTAGGTAATAATATTGCCAATCATTGAGTCTGACCCATCTCAGAGTGCCTATGAATTATCGTTGAAATTTGGTGTTAGCAAACAAACAATATTAACTCATTTAGTTCAAATCAGTAAAGTGAAAAAGTTGGATAAGTGGGTTCCACATGAACTGAGTGAAAAACAGAAACAAAAGCATTTGGATTCATTTTTTAATCAAATTGTCACTTGTGATGTGAAATGGATTCATTATGACAATCACAAACATTCAGCACAGTGGTTGGACAAGGATGAATCACCAAAACACACTCCAAAGCATAATATTCATCAAAAGAAGCTGATGGTGAGTGTTTGGTGGTCTAGCGCATGTGTGATCCATTATGATTTCATGAAACCTGACTCATTGATCACAGCAGAAATATACTGCAACCAACTGGACAAAATGATGCGAAAACTTAAAGAAAAGCAGCTTAGATCGATCAACAGATTAACTCCTATCTTATTGTATGATAATGCTAGACCACACAAATGACTGCAGCAAAACTACAGGAATTGGAATTGGAACTTCATCATCCTCCATACTCACCAGACCTAACCCCCACTGACTACCACTTCTTCCTCAATTTGGACAACTTTTTAATAGGAAAACAATTTAATTCCAACAATGCTGTAAAACTGGCCTTCCAGGAATTCATTGACTCTCATCCACCAGGGTTTTATACCACCAACATGAACAATCTGCCACTTAAATGGCAAAAGTGTATAGACAATATGAGTGCATACTTCGATGAATAAAATAATTCATTATATATGTAAGTTATCAACCAACTTTGCTTTTTTTTCCACAAACTTTACCCTTGACGACCCGATAGAATTGTTTGCTATGGTTAACAAAATACTATTAACATTTTGTTAATACAGTAGTTACAAACTAACTACATAAAAATTCTATATTGTGCATGTGTAAATTTTATCTATAACAACTAGATTTTTATATATCATAGTTATATCTTGTACAGCTTTTCAAAATAAGTTGTATTATTTTCTAAACATTGTGTTTCTGTTAAATTTTAAAATAACTTGGTTTATAATTGATTGATAGGCATGTTTAAGAAAAATAATTTAATATTTCTAAACCTTGATTTTAAGTTTTATATTGCTAAACTAATAACTTCTTTCCAACATCAAAGTTTTTAAAAGGCATTTTTATTTTATAGAAATTATAAATAACGAATGTTAATTAAATATTTTCAAACATTTTTTCTTAGAAAAATAATAAATTTCTGAAGAGATGACATTGAACTGAAAATAAAAATCTCATTAGAAAGAACATCTTTCAGAATTTTTATTAACAGTTTACTCTTATTTAAACAGAAAATTTCCAGTGAAACATTCAAATATGTGACTTTTTCATGACTTTTGAATGTTTTATTTGTAAATCTATTCTAAAGTTTTTTCTAGAATGAAATATATTTTGGCAAATATTAGCTTTCAGTTTATGAAATTTTCATCAAGCCCCCTTAAATTCTAATGCGTAGCTCATGATTCATCTGATTATTAAATCATTTAATGTTTGTTTACCAACTAAGCATTTTTTTGATTTCATATTACTGTAACATATCTACTATTTTATCTGTACATTTTTTAATTTCAAATTATTATTTTATATGATACTTTTTTTTCTTGAAATATTTTTAAGGGTACTTTCAGGAAATATTTGTAATAAACACTAACATAACTATCATTTGTAGTCACTACAAATGATATTTGTATTAATTTAATTTTTCTAATAGATACTACTTTATAATAATTTGATTTTTTTCATAATGTTGAAAAACAAACAAAAATACTTCAAAAAATTAATAATTAAAAAAGCAGTACTTTTAATATTAAAAACAAAAATTTAAATACTTATAATTTAATAAAAAAAATATATATTTAAAACTGAAATTTGTTAACAAAATATCAATTTTAGAAGCTGACATGGGAAGTAGCGAAGAAAGTGGAAAAGATTGGTCCGAACTAGAGGAGGAAGCAGCAAGAGGTAAATAAATAAATTAAATATATTTTTATTGTGTTGTATTTGTTAATGTTGTTATTGTCCATAAATTTTTAATAAAATATATAGTTTTAAAGATTTTAAAATTAATTCTGTATGAAAAAATGAAAATTTCAACTTTAAGTCTTCTCTGATGTAATTTTAACTAATCAAAGGTTTAATTAATAAATTAATATATTTGGAAGAACGTACCCTTATTCTCAGAAGAACACAAATATAGAAAAAAGTTTTGTTATGTTAAATTTAAACTGTCTAGGAAAAAACTTACATTTGACTTCATTACATACTGATAATAACAAAGCTAATTTCAGGATTTAAGTAGAATTTGGTAATAAATGTTTTATTTGTGAAGTACATTGTCTAATGGTTATTAAATGTGAAAATATTTTATATATTGACATTTTCAATAGATGTGTAGAATCATATATTATACTAAAAAATTAAAATTATTATATTCAAATTCCGAATGACACGAAAAATTGAATATAATTGTTATTAAAATTTTTTATTAAGAGAACTGTGTGTATTTTTAGCTGACAGGGAACACGGAGAGTTTGAAGACGAATATACAAAACGATCGAAGGGGATGCAAAAATCTAGCAGTAGTAGTATATCATCCAGAAACAAAAAAAGTCATGACGATGCGAAATCACACAACAGTCCAAGAAGTAAAGACAAAAGTCCACGTAAATTAAAACATCACAGTGTCAGTCCCAGAAACAGGCCCAAATCTTCAATGAAAAGTTCGATGAAAAGTTCAATGAAGAGTTCAATGAAAAGCTCAATGAAGAGTTCAATGAAGAGTTCGATGAAAAGTCCGGGAAAAAGTCCAGTTAAAAGTCCAGTAAGAAGTCCACAAAAGAATCATAAAAGACATTTTGAAGGCTCAAGTGGTGGTGATTTGAAGAGAAAAAAGTTAAAGAAAAAAGCATAAAAGGTTAGTGGAACAATTCTTAATTTGTGTTCTGTATCATCTAATTACAAATTTAAAAATTAATTTTTTAATTTATTTAAATTAAATCTGTTTTTAAATATATAAATTTGATATAGTATGTATGCAATTCTAATATATTTTTGTGTCGATAATCCACAACGGCACAACTCGGTCTAAA
The DNA here is from genome assembly GCF_000671375.1 of Centruroides sculpturatus. Lineage (NCBI taxonomy): Eukaryota > Metazoa > Arthropoda > Arachnida > Scorpiones > Buthidae > Centruroides > Centruroides sculpturatus. The sequence goes on from NW_019384302.1 coordinate 28,462, forward strand.
TCAAGGATGGTAGGCCTTTTTTACAGGCAGGTTTGTAAATGGGCACAAATTTTTTGGTGGGCTACTGTCCTACCACCCCTACATCTGGTTTAAATTAGTAGTTAAAGATAAACTAAATAACATTAAAAGTAAACAAAGATATAATAAAACAAAAACATTAAAATATGTTAGGTGAATGTAAAAACAAATATTAAATAAGCCACTAGCATTAGTTTGAAAGTGTCAAAATATTAAAAACATTTTTATTGAAAGAACAAAAAACTTGAAAGTCTTAATTTAAAAAATAAAGAATTCAAATTTAAAATCCACTCTTTGAGGTTGATAACAGAAGCAGATTGTCACATTGAGCATCTGTCAATACAGATTGGTACTCATTTTTAACAAAGTTCATTGCTGAAATTATTCTGTGTGTGTGTGAAATTATTCACACACACAGAAGATTAATTAATTTAAAAAAGGATTGTGTAAATTGCATAGTAATTCTAAGGCAATATATAAGTTTTCCATTTCTCCCAAGCACAAGGATAATGAAAGGGGATCATTTTTAGATTTAGCAAAACATATTTTAAAAATTTCTGTAAAGGATAAAAATCAAAATTGCATAAATTAAAGTGAACACACTGTGTTCTTTACACAACAATTAATATTGGAAAAACGTGGCAATTATTGATGTGCAGTTTAAAAAGTACCGTCTCAGATTTGCAGTTTTTCCTGGTGTTACTTCTTCATTTATAAAATAGGAGAAAAATGTGATATTTGAGATGGAATCTAGTAACTGCAGAAATGACAAAAGAGAGAGAGAGGATTGAAAGTCTAGTGACATATTTAGATATGGCTGCTGCATATGCTTTTGATTTTGGACAAAGGTAAACTCTTTGTATTATTTTATAATAAACTAGCTGCAAGGACCCACTTCACTGGGTTTTTAAAAAGTAACGATAGTGAAGATTAAGATAATTACGTTATAGCCAATCTTACCCGTTTTCACAGAATGCAAGAATTAGGTTCCCCATTTCCAGACTAATTAGAGAATTTTTACGTTTAGTCAAACGAACAAATTTCAACGTTTCTGGAACGTTTTCAATCATTCTATAATCGAACCAATATTCAAATTTTATGTTCGAATTTAATTCGAATTTGTTCGAACAAATTCGAACAAAACATTCGAAATAGAAAGCCACTTTCAACCACTTTCAGCCTCATATCTCCCGCACCCTTATAGCTATCGAGACGCAACCACCCCTATGCACGAATGGAGACTTGGGGCTACCACCACATACAAACACCATTCACGTGCGATGTGTAGTTTTGGTGGAAAAGTGAAATATAGGGACATACAGGTCCATTTATATATATATAGATTACAAGTTGTCTAAAAGTCATCAGTTAACATTCCTAATTGGGCTGCAATTTGAAAAAATTGTAGACCTATAAATTCTCACTGTCATTCGTTTGTCTGTCTTTCTTTAATCTCGAAAACAGTGTTAGATAAATGAAATTCAAGAGCAGATATGGAAGTGTAGAGATTAACTATATACTAACTTCCGGTATAAACCGGAAGACATGTTATTTCAATTTAAAATTTTCCCTGAAAGAAATTATATGATTAGCATAACTCAGGTGCTAACAGGAAAAGTATGATGTAAGACACAGGGCAAGACACTACCTTACTAATTTGAAGGTGAAGAGGATATATTTTAAATTAAATAAATTAAAAATATGATCAAAAACTTGCAGCCATACACGGTGACCATGTCACAATAAATAATTGCTGGTTTCAAGTTGATTTTTCGTGGATTATCTGCACAAAAATATGGTAATATGTAAAATGAAATCAGAAAATTCAAGATTCCAGAAATTTTTATCTCAAATCAGTCTGTCATATGATTGTAAATATCCAAAAGTAATTGTCAAATACATTTAATTAAAACTAGTTTTTGTCAACAGGTAAGAAGAAAAGTTTCAGCTCGTTGCTGTAGTACATTCCAAGCGTGACTCAACAGGATGGGGTTATTCGAGTTGGTACGATTCTTCGTCTCGAGAATAATTTTAATTCCTGTTCAAACAAGCTTGGATTAATAATCAGAACTTATTTCATTGGCACTGTACAGTCATGCGGTATATTGCATTGCATGGACGAGAATCGCTCGTCCCGCTGGGAAACAATCATCATTGGCAGTTTACGACCGAGAAGTGAAGTCATTAAGTTCAAAACTTTTAACCGGGCTGCGTCGGCACCAAAAAACTGATATTTAATGGCTTCGCCATTCTTTAATGATTCCATAAGGATGTGTCTTATGGTGTTGTTGTACACAGTCGATCTGCAATGATTTTCTTAATGCTGCTCTTATCATCGTCATTCTCAACCACTTAGTTTAAATAAATAGGTGAACTTTTATTTGCCGTTTCATTCTTTATTTACTTTATTACGAATTTTTCTATGTGTAAAAACGTTTCTAATTGTTTTGTACAGCCGAAAGTTTCGTTTATAAATTTTGAATTTTACTCAGGACCAACGTTAGTTTTTGTTTGTTTTTTTTTCCTCGTTTCCAACAAATAATTTTATATTAAAATATTTTCGTATACTCGAATGGGGAATTATCCAAAATATGAAACGATCTCCGTCATTGGCATTCGTTTACGAATCTACCATTCACCGTTTCAAGTAACATATTTAACTGTCGGTGACAACTGTATATGCTTTTTTTTATAATAAAATTTTAAGTGAAATAAAGCTCTGATTAATAAAGTTGTGTTTCGTATTTAACATCCAATCATAGTATTTTCCAAAATCGAAATGTTGTATGGCCATTCAAAATTTTCTTTTGTCCAGTTTGTTTTCGCATTTTCGGAGGAAAATAATGTTCTGTTCTATTGTTTAGTTGTGTATATTCTCTTTTAAATTTAACTTTTAATATATTTGATCAGGTTACGCTAAATTTTGGTATAGTTATTGCGAGAAAAATTAAATTTATATCCTAAAATTGAAACAATAGATATGGGTACGTTTGTGTGTGTTTACCATACTCGGTTCCAATATATCTGGTAAAGCTTACTGCCCCACTGGCAAGAAAGTGAAGACAAGTGTCGAAATTCATCTCCACTAGGCCGGATGGCCGAGAGGTCAAGGTTGCAGCCTATTGCTCTGGGGACCCGGGATCGGACGGGTCAAATAATCCCCAGGAATTTTTGGGGGGTGGGTGATCTGTTTGGATATGTTGGGCCTAGTCGAACCCATAATGGGCTTGCAAAAATAGGCCCTCTTAGTGTCCACAGGGCGGAAAGAGTTTAAAAAAAAAATTATTCCCACCAGTCACCGGTGTTCCGGACCGGTTAAAATACAAACCGAGATCGGATTCGACCATCCACGATAAATGGCCAAACTACTACGGTTAATCGAGAGTCGGATCGGATTCAAATTTAAATCCTTCGGAATTAAATCATAAAGGTAAGGTGTCAACCATTATAGGTATCTGACTGAATCTAATCCGGATCTTTCTAACTTATTATGGAACACGTTTGTTTACCATTCTTTGGCCGTGCCGATTAAATTTCGTTGTACGTCAGACTTGTTTATGGTGGTCAAATTTGTGACCATATCTTGTTGGACGATATCAATTTTCACCGTGATAAACCGATTACACCACTAGTTATGCAATAAAATGTCGGCCTTATAGTGTAACTGACTGATCTAGAATTTGTTGAATGAGGTGGAAAATTAAACCCAACAAAAAGTTTGATTCCTCATCGTTGTAATTGAAGATTACGATCGTTTTTATCTCTGTTCGACTGGATCACGCGGGATTTTGTACCCAGTTGAGTTAAATTATGGGAATGATAATCGGATCACCGAATGATATGTTCGTAATATCGAAGCCAAACTTTAAAACAATTGCTCTTTTACGTTGTGACGAAGAACACCAAAGTAAAGGAATCCGTTGCATCGAATGGCACGGGTTCGATCCCGTTCGGGAATTAGATAAATCGATGCAAGAATCCAACGCTCGTTGCCCGATCATTGGTACCGAGTCCATTTCTGGTGGTTGTCGACGTCGGGCCTGCGAGGATTTGAATAGACCCGGTAAAGTCCATAATGGACATGGAAAAGGTAGGCAATGTTTACCTCCATTCATCCAATGCATTGCAAGAATTACAAATTTCACCATACAATTGGAAGAATGGATCAATGTTTGGTCCTAATTGGAGAAAAATATATTAATCTCTACAACCCGTGTGTGGAACACGTTTTACTGCAATACAATTAAAGTACTCGGTAATAACAACTGTATTTAATTTGTTATAACAGAAGGCGCAGATGGTGCGATATTCCTTCAACAGCACTCCGCTAGACAAATATTTTCCATTATTTTGACTTCTGTTGAATGCGAGTATTATTAAAAATATTAATCGATTGTTGTTATTTGTAACTTAAAACATTTTATAGAGCAATTCGAATTAATTTTAAAAAATTATCCTGCGTAGCTATTCCATGTAACGGGCGCCGCCATATTTATTCCTCGTTACCTATAGCGTACCAAGAATGCCATACGTTATAAGGATCAAATATGGAGACTTTCGTATTTTAATACACAGATGAAGGCGAACATCCACCATCTTCCTTACCGTACATACTATTAAAAAATTCAGACGTTATAACTACAGTAGACCAGATAGCGAGAAAAGTCGGATAAAATATACGGTGTTTTAATTACTTCCTATCCCTCGAGTACCATAATGGATAGGATTTGAGGTTCTGTAGTTCTGTTGGAGTGCCACGTGCTACAAAACCAAATTAGATTATTGTAAATACCGGCACGGGGATGACCGAGATGGTAAAGTCGTCAATCTGCTGCCTCGGCTAGAGACTTTAGAGGCGTCTTCGATCACGCCTGGTGGCCTTTTATCCTGCACACATTACATACCCATCACTGCCTCAAAATCTTTACAAACAGCTTCAGTCCTATCTTAGCACCAGGAGTGCAGGTATTTATATCAACACAACACAAAATAACATAGTCATACCCATCACTCGAAGCTGTCCTCGGGGATCCAGGTCTGGTCCTGGTCTCTGCAACATACTTTATAACTCTATTCTGCACTTAAATGATATCCTAGGGTGAAGATGCCTATTATGAGATAGCAAGGTTTTGGCCAAAGTATTAACGGCAAGCATTTGGCGCTAGTGTCGCCCGAAGCGTCCTGACAACAGCTGCAAACGTGTGTCAGTGCGCGCCAGCCAGAGGCGCTGTTAGAACGTGGACGTGCGGATTTTCATGGAAGCACAAAAATTTTTTGACATTAAATGTTCACGAGGTATGTAACAACGCTATTATTACGCTAAATTCTTTTAATTTACATTCATCGTATCAATTATACGGTCAATTTCACGATATTAGTGCGGTACTATTGTTTTCTTTGTCAGCAAAAAGGTAGGTAGCCGTTTTGTAAGATTTGGATGTGTTCTCAATATGAAACACGTGGGGGTTCCTAAAATGAGATCTCATTTCATATGTGAGGCGAAAGTATACGTATAAGTTTAAGTTCTTTTTTATATATATATTTTAGATGGCCCCAATTAAAAGGAAAACCTGGGACCACTGTGCCATGATACGAGCCGTGAATGCAGTGAAGAGTAACCCTAGAGTGCTACGTCAAGAAGGATGCCCATGCTGAAGTACTTGTAAAGGTTCGTATGGGGAGACGTCCAGCCTTGCCTGACCATTTAGAAGTAGAGCTGGAAAAATATTGCAAAGAAATGGATCGACGATTTTATGGCTTACGTCTGAAGGATATTAAGTACTGTACACGGCGTTTCAATTGGCTATCAAAAATAATCTTAACACCCCTTCAGCTTGTCTAAAGCGTCTGTTGACAAAAAGTGGCTACGTGGTTATATGAGAAGGCATCCTGCTTCATCAGTTAGAACACCTGAAGCAGTTTCTGCTGCAAGAGTGAAAGGGTTAAACCCTGTTTCCGTCATAATTTCTTTGACTTATACGAGCCAGAAATTGAAAAGATAAAATACTCTGCATATAGAGTGTACAACGTTGATGAGACCGGAATAACAGTAGTACAACATAAACGGTCCAAAGTCAACAGCATGAAAGGCAAGCAAAATGTTGGTGCGTTGACATCATTGAAAAGAGGCAAACTAATAACCGTAGTGACGTGCGTGAACGCTTGTGGTATCTACTCGCCACCATTGATAATTTTTCCAAGGAAAAATATGGGTCAAGAACTAATGGATGGTGCGCCTGCAGGTTCAATAGGCGATTATCATCCCTCTGGTTGGATCCAAACACATCAATTTACAAAGTGGTTTCAACATTTTATAAATTTTGTAAAACCAAATGAAGATGATCCAGTTATTTTAATTTTAGATGGCCACTACGCACATACACGCAACATCGATGTAATAAATTTAGCTCGAGAAAATAATGTAGCTATTGTTTGCTCACCGCCACATTGCACGCACAGAATGCAGCCCATTGGTGTGGCGTTTATAAAACCACTGAAAGCTTTTACGCCCAAGAAATTGAAACATGTCTGCGAAAAACCCAGGACGCGCACTGACCAACAAATGCATAGCTAGATTATTTGGCATTGCTTATGGAAAAGCTGCAACTATGAGTAACTTCGTCAATGGTTTTCGGTAAACTGGATTGTTGCCTTGCAATCGCCATATTTTTACAGATGAAGATTTTTCAATTTTTAATGATGAAGATCAACGTAGAGATGTACTGAATGACCAGACAATAAACCAGGCATGGCCAACATACGGCCCGCGGGCTAGATCCGGCCCGTCTAATGAATTTATGTGGCCCGCGATCAATCTTTCAATATTAGCTACTGAAGTCCAAATAGCTCGATGAAAAATTCTGACGGCTAAAAAAAAAAGAAAAAGGTCAACAACTCACTGTGCGTTTAGAGTTAACCCTCCATTACAAATCTCTTAAGTACAGCGTAAAATGTTGATAAAGCATGTGATAATGTGAAAAATGTATCTGTAATCTCTATCTGCAATTTAGTCTCTACGGGGTGATACCACAATGAGATCTCGCACCACCTCAAAATCTTCCTCGGGCATCCTCTGGTTCGGCCCGTGGAAAAAGTTTTCTTTCCAATTCGGCCCGGGGACAAAAACTGTTGGCCACCCCTGGACTAGACCTTTCCAGACACGCCACATTTCACCTGATCATGGAGTGTCAAACGAGAATCATGGAGATCAGAGAGCAGAACGCTGTGTAACCCCTTCAAATGGAAATCCTGATGAGAATCACGCAAAGAATAATAATAAGAAAGTTGCAAAGAAAAAGAAAATTAAAGAGCCGGACAGTTCCAGTTCTGAAGATAATGTCGTAGCGGAGCTCGCAGATAACAGTAGTGATGATGAATCATATGATGCTGAATGTCCATACTGCAGTGGGAGGTTCACGGAAGACACGAGAGGAGAAAAATGGGCCAAGTAAACTCATGAGGATTGTGGACAAGTAACGGAAAATCTTTTTTTTTTTGTTCTTTATGTTTAGATATGTAAGATTTGGAATCCTTTTGAAGTGATCTTTACGCAATCTATATTTGTTGATTTTTGATATTGTTTCAAAAGTGCCATTATGAAAATCGCTGTGATTATATTTTGAGGCTGACATAGATTAAATCTATTTTTGATCTTTGANAAAAATTAAAATTATTATATTCAAATTCCGAATGACACGAAAAATTGAATATAATTGTTATTAAAATTTTTTATTAAGAGAACTGTGTGTATTTTTAGCTGACAGGGAACACGGAGAGTTTGAAGACGAATATACAAAACGATCGAAGGGGATGCAAAAATCTAGCAGTAGTAGTATATCATCCAGAAACAAAAAAAGTCATGACGATGCGAAATCACACAACAGTCCAAGAAGTAAAGACAAAAGTCCACGTAAATTAAAACATCACAGTGTCAGTCCCAGAAACAGGCCCAAATCTTCAATGAAAAGTTCGATGAAAAGTTCAATGAAGAGTTCAATGAAAAGCTCAATGAAGAGTTCAATGAAGAGTTCGATGAAAAGTCCGGGAAAAAGTCCAGTTAAAAGTCCAGTAAGAAGTCCACAAAAGAATCATAAAAGACATTTTGAAGGCTCAAGTGGTGGTGATTTGAAGAGAAAAAAGTTAAAGAAAAAAGCATAAAAGGTTAGTGGAACAATTCTTAATTTGTGTTCTGTATCATCTAATTACAAATTTAAAAATTAATTTTTTAATTTATTTAAATTAAATCTGTTTTTAAATATATAAATTTGATATAGTATGTATGCAATTCTAATATATTTTTGTGTCGATAATCCACAACGGCACAACTCGGTCTAAATCAAGGATGGTAGGCCTTTTTTACAGGCAGGTTTGTAAATGGGCACAAATTTTTTGGTGGGCTACTGTCCTACCACCCCTACATCTGGTTTAAATTAGTAGTTAAAGATAAACTAAATAACATTAAAAGTAAACAAAGATATAATAAAACAAAAACATTAAAATATGTTAGGTGAATGTAAAAACAAATATTAAATAAGCCACTAGCATTAGTTTGAAAGTGACAAAATATTAAAAACATTTTTATTGAAAGAACAAAAAACTTGAAAGTCTTAATTTAAAAAATAAAGAATTCAAATTTAAAATCCACTCTTTGAGGTTGATAACAGAAGCAGATTGTCACATTGAGCATCTGTCAATACAGATTGGTACTCATTTTTAACAAAGTTCATTGCTGAAATTATTCTGTGTGTGTGTGTGTGTGTGTGTGAAATTATTCACACACACAGAAGATTAATTAATTTAAAAAAGGATTGTGTAAATTGCATAGTAATTCTAAGGCAATATATAAGTTTTCCATTTCTCCCAAGCACAAGGATAATGAAAGGGGATCATTTTTAGATTTAGCAAAACATATTTTAAAAATTTCTGTAAAGGATAAAAATCAAAATTGCATAAATTAAAGTGAACACACTGTGTTCTTTACACAACAATTAATATTGGAAAAACGTGGCAATTATTGATGTGCAGTTTAAAAAGTACCGTCTCAGATTTGCAGTTTTTCCTGGTGTTACTTCTTCATTTATAAAATAGGAGAAAAATGTGATATTTGAGATGGAATCTAGTAACTGCAGAAATGACAAAAGAGAGAGAGAGGATTGAAAGTCTAGTGACATATTTAGATATGGCTGCTGCATATGCTTTTGATTTTGGACAAAGGTAAACTCTTTGTATTATTTTATAATAAACTAGCTGCAAGGACCCACTTCACTGGGTTTTTAAAAAGTAACGATAGTGAAGATTAAGATAATTACGTTATAGCCAATCTTACCCGTTTTCACAGAATGCAAGAATTAGGTTCCCCATTTCCAGACTAATTAGAGAATTTTTACGTTTAGTCAAACGAACAAATTTCAACGTTTCTGGAACGTTTTCAATCATTCTATAATCGAACCAATATTCAAATTTTATGTTCGAATTTAATTCGAATTTGTTCGAACAAATTCGAACAAAACATTCGAAATAGAAAGCCACTTTCAACCACTTTCAGCCTCATATCTCCCGCACCCTTATAGCTATCGAGACGCAACCACCCCTATGCACGAATGGAGACTTGGGGCTACCACCACATACAAACACCATTCACGTGCGATGTGTAGTTTTGGTGGAAAAGTGAAATATAGGGACATACAGGTCCATTTATATATATATAGATTACAAGTTGTCTAAAAGTCATCAGTTAACATTCCTAATTGGGCTGCAATTTGAAAAAATTGTAGACCTATAAATTCTCACTGTCATTCGTTTGTCTGTCTTTCTTTAATCTCGAAAACAGTGTTAGATAAATGAAATTCAAGAGCAGATATGGAAGTGTAGAGATTAACTATATACTAACTTCCGGTATAAACCGGAAGACATGTTATTTCAATTTAAAATTTTCCCTGAAAGAAATTATATGATTAGCATAACTCAGGTGCTAACAGGAAAAGTATGATGTAAGACACAGGGCAAGACACTACCTTACTAATTTGAAGGTGAAGAGGATATATTTTAAATTAAATAAATTAAAAATATGATCAAAAACTTGCAGCCATACACGGTGACCATGTCACAATAAATAATTGCTGGTTTCAAGTTGATTTTTCGTGGATTATCTGCACAAAAATATGGTAATATGTAAAATGAAATCAGAAAATTCAAGATTCCAGAAATTTTTATCTCAAATCAGTCTGTCATATGATTGTAAATATCCAAAAGTAATTGTCAAATACATTTAATTAAAACTAGTTTTTGTCAACAGGTAAGAAGAAAAGTTTCAGCTCGTTGCTGTAGTACATTCCAAGCGTGACTCAACAGGATGGGGTTATTCGAGTTGGTACGATTCTTCGTCTCGAGAATAATTTTAATTCCTGTTCAAACAAGCTTGGATTAATAATCAGAACTTATTTCATTGGCACTGTACAGTCATGCGGTATATTGCATTGCATGGACGAGAATCGCTCGTCCCGCTGGGAAACAATCATCATTGGCAGTTTACGACCGAGAAGTGAAGTCATTAAGTTCAAAACTTTTAACCGGGCTGCGTCGGCACCAAAAAACTGATATTTAATGGCTTCGCCATTCTTTAATGATTCCATAAGGATGTGTCTTATGGTGTTGTTGTACACAGTCGATCTGCAATGATTTTCTTAATGCTGCTCTTATCATCGTCATTCTCAACCACTTAGTTTAAATAAATAGGTGAACTTTTATTTGCCGTTTCATTCTTTATTTACTTTATTACGAATTTTTCTATGTGTAAAAACGTTTCTAATTGTTTTGTACAGCCGAAAGTTTCGTTTATAAATTTTGAATTTTACTCAGGACCAACGTTAGTTTTTGTTTGTTTTTTTTTCCTCGTTTCCAACAAATAATTTTATATTAAAATATTTTCGTATACTCGAATGGGGAATTATCCAAAATATGAAACGATCTCCGTCATTGGCATTCGTTTACGAATCTACCATTCACCGTTTCAAGTAACATATTTAACTGTCGGTGACAACTGTATATGCTTTTTTTTATAATAAAATTTTAAGTGAAATAAAGCTCTGATTAATAAAGTTGTGTTTCGTATTTAACATCCAATCATAGTATTTTCCAAAATCGAAATGTTGTATGGCCATTCAAAATTTTCTTTTGTCCAGTTTGTTTTCGCATTTTCGGAGGAAAATAATGTTCTGTTCTATTGTTTAGTTGTGTATATTCTCTTTTAAATTTAACTTTTAATATATTTGATCAGGTTACGCTAAATTTTGGTATAGTTATTGCGAGAAAAATTAAATTTATATCCTAAAATTGAAACAATAGATATGGGTACGTTTGTGTGTGTTTACCATACTCGGTTCCAATATATCTGGTAAAGCTTACTGCCCCACTGGCAAGAAAGTGAAGACAAGTGTCGAAATTCATCTCCACTAGGCCGGATGGCCGAGAGGTCAAGGTTGCAGCCTATTGCTCTGGGGACCCGGGATCGGACGGGTCAAATAATCCCCAGGAATTTTTGGGGGGTGGGTGATCTGTTTGGATATGTTGGGCCTAGTCGAACCCATAATGGGCTTGCAAAAATAGGCCCTCTTAGTGTCCACAGGGCGGAAAGAGTTTAAAAAAAAAATTATTCCCACCAGTCACCGGTGTTCCGGACCGGTTAAAATACAAACCGAGATCGGATTCGACCATCCACGATAAATGGCCAAACTACTACGGTTAATCGAGAGTCGGATCGGATTCAAATTTAAATCCTTCGGAATTAAATCATAAAGGTAAGGTGTCAACCATTATAGGTATCTGACTGAATCTAATCCGGATCTTTCTAACTTATTATGGAACACGTTTGTTTACCATTCTTTGGCCGTGCCGATTAAATTTCGTTGTACGTCAGACTTGTTTATGGTGGTCAAATTTGTGACCATATCTTGTTGGACGATATCAATTTTCACCGTGATAAACCGATTACACCACTAGTTATGCAATAAAATGTCGGCCTTATAGTGTAACTGACTGATCTAGAATTTGTTGAATGAGGTGGAAAATTAAACCCAACAAAAAGTTTGATTCCTCATCGTTGTAATTGAAGATTACGATCGTTTTTATCTCTGTTCGACTGGATCACGCGGGATTTTGTACCCAGTTGAGTTAAATTATGGGAATGATAATCGGATCACCGAATGATATGTTCGTAATATCGAAGCCAAACTTTAAAACAATTGCTCTTTTACGTTGTGACGAAGAACACCAAAGTAAAGAAATCCGTTGCATCGAATGGCACGGGTTCGATCCCGTTCGGGAATTAGATAAATCGATGCAAGAATCCAACGTTCGTTGCCCGATCATTGGTACCGAGTCCATTTCTGGTGGTTGTCGACGTCGGGCCTGCGAGGATTTGAATAGACCCGGTAAAGTCCATAATGGACATGGAAAAGGTAGGCAATGTTTACCTCCATTCATCCAATGCATTGCAAGAATTACAAATTTCACCATACAATTGGAAGAATGGATCAATGTTTGGTCCTAATTGGAGAAAAATATATTAATCTCTACAACCCGTGTGTGGAACACGTTTTACTGCAATACAATTAAAGTACTCGGTAATAACAACTGTATTTAATTTGTTATAACAGAAGGCGCAGATGGTGCGATATTCCTTCAACAGCACTCCGCTAGACAAATATTTTCCATTATTTTGACTTCTGTTGAATGCGAGTATTATTAAAAATATTAATCGATTGTTGTTATTTGTAACTTAAAACATTTTATAGAGCAATTCGAATTAATTTTAAAAAATTATCCTGCGTAGCTATTCCATGTAACGGGCGCCGCCATATTTATTCCTCGTTACCTATAGCGTACCAAGAATGCCATACGTTATAAGGATCAAATATGGAGACTTTCGTATTTTAATACACAGATGAAGGCGAACATCCACCATCTTCCTTACCGTACATACTATTAAAAAATTCAGACGTTATAACTACAGTAGACCAGATAGCGAGAAAAGTCGGATAAAATATACGGTGTTTTAATTACTTCCTATCCCTCGAGTACCATAATGGATAGGATTTGAGGTTCTGTAGTTCTGTTGGAGTGCCACGTGCTACAAAACCAAATTAGATTATTGTAAATACCGGCACGGGGATGACCGAGATGGTAAAGTCGTCAATCTGCTGCCTCGGCTAGAGACTTTAGAGGCGTCTTCGATCACGCCTGGTGGCCTTTTATCCTGCACACATTACATACTCATCACTGCCTCAAAATCTTTACAAACAGCTTCAGTCCTATCTTAGCACCAGGAGTGCAGGTATTTATATCAACACAACACAAAATAACATAGTCATACCCATCACTCGAAGCTGTCCTCGGGGATCCAGGTCTGGTCCTGGTCTCTGCAACATACTTTATAACTCTATTCTGCACTTAAATGATATCCTAGGGTGAAGATGCCTATTATGAGATAGCAAGGTTTTGGCCAAAGTATTAACGGCAAGCATTTGGCTCTAGTGTCGCCCGAAGCGTCCTGACAACAGCTGCAAACGTGTGTCAGTGCGCGCCAGCCAGAGGCGCTGTTAGAACGTGGACGTGCGGATTTTCATGGAAGCACAAAAATTTTTTGACATTAAATGTTCACGAGGTATGTAACAACGCTATTATTACGCTAAATTCTTTTAATTTACATTCATCGTATCAATTATACGGTCAATTTCACGATATTAGTGCGGTACTATTGTTTTCTTTGTCAGCAAAAAGGTAGGTAGCCGTTTTGTAAGATTTGGATGTGTTCTCAATATGAAACACGTGGGGGTTCCTAAAATGAGATCTCATTTCATATGTGAGGCGAAAGTATACGTATAAGTTTAAGTTCTTTTTTATATATATATTTTAGATGGCCCCAATTAAAAGGAAAACCTGGGACCACTGTGCCATGATACGAGCCGTGAATGCAGTGAAGAGTAACCCTAGAGTGCTACGTCAAGAAGGATGCCCATGCTGAAGTACTTGTAAAGGTTCGTATGGGGAGACGTCCAGCCTTGCCTGACCATTTAGAAGTAGAGCTGGAAAAATATTGCAAAGAAATGGATCGACGATTTTATGGCTTACGTCTGAAGGATATTAAGTACTGTACACGGCGTTTCAATTGGCTATCAAAAATAATCTTAACACCCCTTCAGCTTGTCTAAAGCGTCTGTTGACAAAAAGTGGCTACGTGTTTATATGAGAAGGCATCCTGCTTCATCAGTTAGAACACCTGAAGCAGTTTCTGCTGCAAGAGTGAAAGGGTTAAACCCTGTTTCCGTCATAATTTCTTTGACTTATACGAGCCAGAAATTGAAAAGATAAAATACTCTGCATATAGAGTGTACAACGTTGATGAGACCGGAATAACAGTAGTACAACATAAACGGTCCAAAGTCAACAGCATGAAAGGCAAGCAAAATGTTGGTGCGTTGACATCATTGAAAAGAGGCAAACTAATAACCGTAGTGACGTGCGTGAACGCTTGTGGTATCTACTCGCCACCATTGATAATTTTTCCAAGGAAAAATATGGGTCAAGAACTAATGGATGGTGCGCCTGCAGGTTCAATAGGCGATTATCATCCCTCTGGTTGGATCCAAACACATCAATTTACAAAGTGGTTTCAACATTTTATAAATTTTGTAAAACCAAATGAAGATGATCCAGTTATTTTAATTTTAGATGGCCACTACGCACATACACGCAACATCGATGTAATAAATTTAGCTCGAGAAAATAATGTAGCTATTGTTTGCTCACCGCCACATTGCACGCACAGAATGCAGCCCATTGGTGTGGCGTTTATAAAACCACTGAAAGCTTTTACGCCCAAGAAATTGAAACATGTCTGCGAAAAACCCAGGACGCGCACTGACCAACAAATGCATAGCTAGATTATTTGGCATTGCTTATGGAAAAGCTGCAACTATGAGTAACTTCGTCAATGGTTTTCGGTAAACTGGATTGTTGCCTTGCAATCGCCATATTTTTACAGATGAAGATTTTTCAATTTTTAATGATGAAGATCAACGTAGAGATGTACTGAATGACCAGACAATAAACCAGGCATGGCCAACATACGGCCCGCGGGCTAGATCCGGCCCGTCTAATGAATTTATGTGGCCCGCGATCAATCTTTCAATATTAGCTACTGAAGTCCAAATAGCTCGATGAAAAATTCTGACGGCTAAAAAAAAAAGAAAAAGGTCAACAACTCACTGTGCGTTTAGAGTTAACCCTCCATTACAAATCTCTTAAGTACAGCGTAAAATGTTGATAAAGCATGTGATAATGTGAAAAATGTATCTGTAATCTCTATCTGCAATTTAGTCTCTACGGGGTGATACCACAATGAGATCTCGCACCACCTCAAAATCTTCCTCGGGCATCCTCTGGTTCGGCCCGTGGAAAAAGTTTTCTTTCCAATTCGGCCCGGGGACAAAAACTGTTGGCCACCCCTGGACTAGACCTTTCCAGACACGCCACATTTCACCTGATCATGGAGTGTCAAACGAGAATCGTGGAGATCAGAGAGCAGAACGCTGTGTAACCCCTTCAAATGGAAATCCTGATGAGAATCACGCAAAGAATAATAATAAGAAAGTTGCAAAGAAAAAGAAAATTAAAGAGCCGGACAGTTCCAGTTCTGAAGATAATGTCGTAGCGGAGCTCGCAGATAACAGTAGTGATGATGAATCATATGATGCTGAATGTCCATACTGCAGTGGGAGGTTCACGGAAGACACGAGAGGAGAAAAATGGGCCAAGTAAACTCATGAGGATTGTGGACAAGTAACGGAAAATCTTTTTTTTTTGTTCTTTATGTTTAGATATGTAAGATTTGGAATCCTTTTGAAGTGATCTTTACGCAATCTATATTTGTTGATTTTTGATATTGTTTCAAAAGTGCCATTATGAAAATCGCTGTGATTATATTTTGAGGCTGACATAGATTAAATCTATTTTTTATCTATGATTAATACAGTAAAGCGTCGTTTATCCGAATCAATTGGGGACTGGGGTTGTTCGGATAACTTATTTTTCGGATAACCGATTGTGTACGAAAAAATACATTGTTGAAATTTTTCTCCGTTGCGTGTCGCTTCGCGTTGAATTTTCGTCGATGTCAAGCCTAATATAAATTTTTTAAAATAATAATCGTGGCTATTGTATCGTTAAAAATTATTTCTTTATTTTTTACAAAATAAATATATTAAAAAATATAAAAACAAAAAATTTATTCTTTAGAAGTTATCTAGTATCAAAAACGTTCGATTCAGGATGACACACAGTCCTCAGAAAAACACCACACAAAAGTGATAGTGCTGCCAGCTAAAACACATACACAAACATAAAAAATATTGGAGTAGCCCAAGATATAGGCAAAGATTGCAGCGCCACAGCACTAGCGAAAATTTAAATCTGCCAACTGGAATTCTTTCGGGTAACCGATTTTCGGATAAACGACGCTCTACTGTAATTAACAATAATTGAGATCTCCTTTATTTTGAAGATTGATGTTAGTCTGCATTTAATTAATAAGTGCAAATTAAAAGTGTGATTTTATTGGGTATGCTTTGTTTTTCCATTTGTTATTTATACTATAAACCTGAAGGAACCTAGTATCTCATAATAGGAGACCATTTACCTAAGACGCTATTTCGGACTTTTTTAATTTTATCTAATATAACTAAAAATATATTATACTAAATAGGACTAAATAGCAATTATATTGTTAAGTATATTAAATTCCCTATTCAAAATTGTAATTTGTGAAGCTCCAAGTGTAATAGTTATTTTTTATAGTCAAAAATAAAAATGGTATCTCATATTCGGCATCTTCACTCCTACCTCCTGGCTGCCGCATACAGGGCTATGCGGACGACACAATTATCCTGGCTTCACACAGGAACGGTGAACGCTTACAGGACGTATGCAACAACATTCTCAACAACAATCACCAGTGGAGTATTAAGCATAGGCAACCCGTTAACGCAGACAAATGCGAAAGCACGATGGTAGGAACGCGCCACTCGTCAGGAAGCTTACCCTTCGAATAGGTGCTCGCAGAATAAGGCAAACAACGGAAATTAAATATTTTGGTGTTATTCTTGACGAGAGACTTAACTTCACACCCCATATTAAATACATCACGGACAAAGCGAAAAAGACAACCAACGCCCTCATTAGTATTGCTAGGAACACACGAGGTCTTGGCCCTAACGCTACTAAGCTTATTTACAGGAGTGCAATTCAGCTAGCACTCCTCTATGCCGTACAGATCTGGGGCCACGTGGCCGCCAAATTCCATAACTGTAAAAAACTGTTATCTGTTCAAAAGATTGCAGCTCTCCGCATTTGTAATGCTTATAGGACCGCACCCACTAGTGCCCTTTTGGTAATGTCAGAATTGACCCCTATCGACTTAGAAATTAAACGCATTATTTGGCAGAAAAATTTCGTCATCTTACCCCGGCGAGATTATAGCGACTCGGATGTCGACGAAATGATTAAAGTAGGTAAGATTCCCCCCAATTTGACCTTGATCGATGATGTCAAAAAATTCAGCATCGACCAATATACCCTCCCGACTTACGATTACCACCCTCCATCAGCTTGCCCCTGACGTTTACTTCGAAGATCCAGGTGATCATCCCATGTTTAGGATTTACACTGAAGGTTCCAAGATTCTCAGACACTTAGACAGCAACATTAGAATAGATTTCCAATGGGTCCCGGGTCATGTGGGGTTCTCGGCAACGAGACCGTTGACCATCTTGCCAAACAAGCTGCAAAGTCTTCAGTCACTAGTACATTCAGTTATACATTCCTACCTCGTTCGTCAACAATCACGTCAAAAAGCAAATGTTCATTCTCTGGCAAGACAGCTGGGACCGCGACACTACTGGTAGGCTCACCTACACTTTCATTTCCAAGGTTGATATTACTGCGATTCTTCGCCACTTTTATCCTAGTTACACCCTGACTCAGCTACTTACAGGACACGGCAACTTTAAACAACACTTGCATAGATATAACCTTGGGGACAATCCACAATGCGACTGTGGTATTCGGGAGGACCAAACACCACTTCACTGAGTTTCTCGCTGCAATAGGTACTGTACAATCACATTAGGAATAGTTTAACGAGATGCTATTCTTGAAGGGTACAACTGGCCTGGCAACCCGCACCAATTCATTTACACGCAATACGAATGAGAGTAGATGATGGAACATCGTACGATGTTCCATCATCTACTCTCATTCGTATCCCTTAGTGCGGCTTTTGGGAGCACTCGCTCCGGGGGCACAGATGTCAATTAGCTTTCCCTCGCTTTGTTTCAACTGTCGGTATATAGCTGCCTTTCAACTTTGTATTTTAATTATTTTCTGTCTTTTTTTTCAGTCTAAATTCGGTTAGTCCTAGTTGTAAGTTAGATTAGAGACTCAGCTTGGTTTCCGGTTAGGTTATGATAGGTTAGGTTAAATTAGATTAGGGTTTATAAGCTTTAGTCGTCTGGTTAGGTTCGTCCTAAGTTGTGGCATGTTAGTTTAGTTAGTGATTAAGATAATGTTTAAAATAAATAAACAAATAAATGTTGGGGTCTTGCTCGTTTGTCTCTGTTGGTCCGTAGTTTGCCGTTTGTTCGTTTGCTTTTCGCGCTGTCTGTTTAGCTGTTAAGTAGTATTAAGATTTTCGATCGCGTTCAGTTTTATTAGTATTACGTAGATATGTCTTCCTACTAACATCCACTTGGCACTAACTTTTACTCTTCGCTAGGCGCACTCATATTTTTGGGCTCCTGGAGGTCAAAACGTCGAGAAATGAAAAGACGGGAGTCAAAATTTGACCTCTCGCCATACTTTCCCTATGTTATATTTTATAATACAGTGCAATGAAAAAATGAGGAACCTGGTAACTTGTTACCGGGTCAAAATGTCCCGTTATTACTCCTTCCCCTTTAATAAAATGCATAAAATGTAATGAAACAAATGGACGTCCACTAAACGTTCAACCTTTCTCCTCCTCCTTGTCCGACATGTCGTTACCTTCTCATTCCCTCCCGGTACGGACGTCATTTACGGACAACCCCTCGGAAACATTCAAGTATTACGTCAGCAGTTTATGGGGAGGAGAGATTTGTTTGCGTATGACGGTTAGAGACGATGGGGGAGAGAGAGCGAGTCTTTGATGACGTAATATCCATCACAGAATTGTTTGAAAGTACAGTACCTTGTAATTCGTGTGTATTCGCTAATGGTTTAAGCTTCTAGCCTGAAGACGCAATTAGCGTATGCACGCGTCGCGTCGCGTCATACTTGATATCAAATTACTAAATAATTCATCTGTTCATTATCTTGGATTGATTAAATAACGGTTTATAAATATCTTGATCTATAATGAAACAAAAGAAATTACAGATTATTAATATTGTAAAGCATTTATTCTGCAAGCGGCGCGACGCGAAGCGAAGCGACCACGCGTGCGAAACCACCGTGATAGCGCGTACTGGTATGGAACAAATTTCCACACATCTTTATACCGATTTGGATAGTATTCGAGATCTAGAACCCCTTTATATATTTAAATTACATCAAATTTAAAGAGAATATGATTTTTTTAATTCCGAAAAGAAAAAAGAGAATTTTTAAGCAGAATATTAGTTCAAATGACTCCAAAGCGCCATTTGTATAGAGTATCCTACATATATTCAAAATTAATTGGACTTAAGCCAGTTGTGCTAAATGCCTAAGTGACATTTATGTTATTCTTATAAACCATTTTTGACGTAGACGAGTAGCCTATAATTTTACCAAACATTCGATCCTGCTTACGTAATGAGGTGTGTACGGAATCACGTGACACCGTTATGTACTGTACTACGAAGGCGCGATGGAGAAGCGGTGTATCTTTCTACGCAAGAAAAATACCTCTAGTCACGCAGAAAAGCGTATTATAGCCAAAAAAATTTTAATCGAGATAAAATTTAGGCAAGGGTTAACTGAATTTTAGGCCACATGTATATAAATTATAATACATAATATATATATAATCATATTAATGTATTATGTTTTATAATTTATATACAGGTGGTCTAAAATTCAGTTAACCCTTTGTCATACTATATATATAGCCTATATATTTTAAAAGAAGCTAAAACGAAGTATGGTTAACCGATTTTTGGGTCACCCTTTTATTACGATTAACACGGTTGTTGTGATCTAAAAATTAAGTGACAAAATTATATAATATATCGTTGTTCCCAACAAGTGTACCGCAGTCTACCAGTTGAGAATCTTGTTATAGAATTTAAAACATAATCCAATATCAACTAGGGTGCTGCGGTATACCGGTTGAGCCCGTATCATCATATTTTTCTATATTATAATATACATTGTATTCGCTATTATAATTTATCCTTTAAGGAATAAAACAAAATTTTTATTATTTATTAAATGTTAAAAATAAATACAGTAATATAAATTTTAAAAATAGTAGTAGAGAAAAGGGTGGCCCAAAAATCAGTTAACTGTGTTTTGTACCGTTTTCATGTTTTCATTTTGACGGAATTGTGGAAACACGAGTAAAAAAATAATAATAGTAATAAAATTAATTGTATTTTTAGGTTAATTTACTGTATATAATGTACGGGCGACTCCCTATAACACCGTTGATTATTTCGTTTTATATGAATTCCATGTTGTACGAGTCACTTAGATTTTACAAATACGAGAGACTTTCACAGCCCGGCACACGTATTTGTAAAATTTAAGTGACTCGTACAACATGGAGTTCATATAAAACGGAATTATCAACAGTGTTATAGGGGCGGGGAGTCGACTGTAATATACGGTATTAGTATACAGTACACTGCTCTGTTGTATTATTATATGTTACAGTGTGTAAAGTACAATAAAGTAGAACAATATATGAAAAAAATAGTGCAATTAGTACTTGTAATAATGATACAATTATGCTATTGTTATTATTAATAGTACTGTCGCGCTATTAATATAAAAATTATTAATTATAATTATAAAATAAATCTTAAACAACACCTTAAATCCTCTCTCTTTTCAGCAAGACTTTAATTTATTTATTTTTTATATTTTCTTCTATCTGCTTCGACAATATCACACTGTTTTTTGTACTACTGTTGTACTGAATTACAATTTATTTCTAGAAGAAGAGCTTCTGTAATGCCTCGTTTCTTTAATTATTTAAATTAATTAAAATCTTGTTAGCATTCTGAATATTTTTTAGTGTCAAAATAATGCATTATTCACATTTAAAATTGATTTTTAACTTTGAAAGTCTTTATTTTTATCCACTTATTGATTAAGTACACATTCGTGTTGGTTATAAACCTGGATTTTTATAGAATATTTTAATTATTCCTGCATAAAAATGATAAAATATATTACAGAATACGCGAGAACAATTTTAATAAATTAATTATTTAAGTATAAGTTTTGTCTGGCTGTCACGCTGTAAACATCAATAAAGAATATATTATTTTATAAATAATTTTACCTAAAAGATTTGTATAAGAAACTAGAATTTTGAAAGCCACAATCAATATATTTTTATTATTTTAATTTACACGTTGTTTGAAAGAGTAGAAGTCAATAAAATAGTGTAAATAACATACACAAAGACACAATAAAAAAATACCAAATTTGAATTGTTTTTCATTTATAGACCGTGACTGACAGACAGGCACGCCTTTCTTGAAACCAGACACACAAGTAATTTATTTATTGTAATTATTCCTACGTATTCTGTAATATGTTTTTATTGTTTTTATACAGAAAAAAATGGAAATATTTTGTAAAAATACAGTAAAAAATAAGCATTATTGACTTATGTATAATCAATAAATGGATAAAAATAAGGATTTTTAAGGTTAAAAGTCGATTCTAAATCTATATAGTGAGATTTTTTTTAATTAAAAGTATTCTAATTAATGTGAATAATTGAAGAAATGATGTAAAAATTCAAATTTTTCTAATCAAAAATTGCATAAACACAATTAGTAAAAGTGCAATTGTAATATTAATTATTATACTTAATATTGTTAATTAAAACTCTGTCATGCTGTTAAATTATTGTATATCAATTAATTAAATTGAGTTATATTCCAGTGATAATAATTTTCACGAAATAGTTAATATAGAATCAAGTATTTCGTGAAGATTTCTTCCCCCAAAGAAAAAAGATTGGAGACGTACATTAAAAATTTATTAATGACGTTTCGTGCCCGGATGCTGACGATTATTCCAAGGTGACTTTCTTCGTGACGTCAAGAAATAAAAGTATAATTAGAAAGGGTAGAGGTAGAGATTTTTCGATGCTGTCGAATGTTTTTGATACATTTTTTTAAATTAAAAGAAACGTGAGAAATTCGATTAAACAACGTTTTATTTACATTGTTTTGTGAATAATGATTACAAAATACTGTACACCACATACAAACACGAGACAAAATGAGTTTTTACAGATGAGAATTGTCTTTACGAATGGATACTAAAAGATGAATTGTAATCTCGAGATACACATTTAAACACCAAAAAAAAATGCTATTTACAATTTAGAAATGTCAATTTTTAGACAGTCTTCGACTGCTTCGGTGCCTTTTTACTCGACTTGCTGCCTTTCTTCATGGCTTTTTTGGGTTTGGGTGCCTTAGCCTTAACCGGGTTCTTCTTAGCTTTGACTTTGCTCACCTTTTTGACTTTGGCAACAACTTTGGTTTTCGGTTTGGCCACTTTTTTGCTCTTCTCCAACTTGGGTTTCGGTTTGACCACTTTCTTAGCCACGATTTTGATCTTGGGAGCGTGTTTGGCTTCGCTCTTCTTGCCAGAAACGGATATTTTAAACGAACCGCTAGCACCCTTTCCCTTAGTTTGTATAAGAGAGCCATCACTTACGGCCAGCTTCAGATGCTTCTTGATGAAAGGTGCCAGTTTCTCCACATCCACTTGGTAAGTCGATGCGATGTATTTCTTGATGGCTTGCAACGACGAGCCTCCTCGATCTTTCAGCTCTACGATGGCTGCGTTGATCATTTGTGAAATCTTTGGGTGGTTGGGTTTAGTCTTTGGAGATTTACGGCGTGCAATCTTCTTCTTAGGTGAAGGCGCAGGAGCGGTCTCGGTTACTACGGCTTCCGACATGGTGAGAGAGTACAGCGATACGACTTGTTATCAGTGACGACACAGCAGAACTGCGCTGGTGCCGGTTGCTCGGCCTTATATATAGTGTGCTGGCGAACCTCCGGGAGAGCCGAAAACACGATATCTACGCCGTGGCTTCGCTTCTACCTGTCAACTTGTGCTTTTAGTTAACGTTCAAAGCACGATTTGTTAATTAAACTTGAAAATTATCGAAGAATTAATTATTTTATCGCAAAGTTCTTAGTTTGTTCTATAAGAAAACACTCGATCGATCGTCATTGCAGGGATTCTCCATACAAAAATTAAATGCGAAAATGATCTTGTCCACGTCACTAATGTAGCCACTCGGAATTAATCGTTTGTTTTTGTTAATAATTAACTAAATTTTTGAAAAATTTCGATTTTAAAATATTCTTTATCTCAAAATGTTTAATAAAAACTAAAATTGTTAACTTATAACTCATTTAAACACGTTTAAACGAAGCGAGAAGTGCGACGTTGCAGCACAAACTCCTATCCCAATTCATCTATACGTTCGCTTCTATTAATATTTTTAATGCTGTTTTATTTTAAAAATTAAACTTTTTTGATTTAAACAGTTTGATATCGCTAAAAATACTCATTTATTTATAAATTTGACTATTTCTAAATTAAATTTTACAGCGATTAATGTCGACTTCCCCTTAACTTCTATGCATGTTCCCCTTATTTCTAATATTCACTCGACATTAAATAATCCAAATATTCTTTTCGTATATATTTTAACATTATTTGGTATATAAAAAGTTATAAAAATGTATTTTATATCCTAAAATAACCACGTGATTTAGCATTGTCTTCTATGTACTGTACTTCGGTATTCAAAATGGCGGCTTCATTTATAACTATTTAACTTTATTCTTGTTTTTAAATTATTGATTTAATGATGTTCCTATATATTTTAAAAGAAGCTAAAACGAAGTATGGTTAACCGATTTTTGGGTCACCCTTTTATTACGATTAACACGGTTGTTGTGATCTAAAAACTTAATTTTTTTTCTTAAATTATATAAGTTATTTATACAAATTTCGTTAATTTTAGCGGAATTTTCAGACGTGGATAACGGAAAATATTCCTAATTTTTTAATATTAAGTTTCGAGTGAGGTGCGAAATAAATTAAAAAAAAAAAAAATTAAGATAATCTCGAAGCGCCATACGACGGTCATCTGCGATTATTTGACGTAAAAGTGACGATTATGTAAATTAGAAGAGTCACGTGATTAAATGCAAGGCGAATATAGTCACGTGACTTTTCAAGTCTAACTACTAAAAGCCTTAAAAGCCACCGCGATGTTAATTAAGAGGTAAAATTATGTGTTTAGATGCGCACAAATTGCTGATAAACATAAAAACTATACTTTTATAACGTTATATATCCGATATATCGTTAAATTCACTTAATAAAAGTTAATAATAATTTTTCCCCTTTCGTTAATAATTAGAATTCGTTGACAAATTCAAAATTTTAAAAGCCTAATGACTAGCAAATCAGAGCTACGCGTAAATTGCTTCAGTTATTACGTCATACTCGATATTCGAATGTGATTGGGAGAAATAGATATATATCTACGACGTCATCGATGATAAGTTTTCAAATCTCCTCTCACAGTAGTTGTTATATTAATTAATTAACTCCTACTCCAGAATCAAATGAACAGCCATTCCGACCAAGTAAATAAATATAAATGGCATTAAAATTATATGATTTCATTTCGATTATCCGGTTTAGTCCGGTTTTATTATACAGTAAAACCTGTATAAGCCGGAATCTCACGAGATTTGCATTTAATTCCGTTATAAACAGGTTTTACTGTAGTACTTTGGCACGCAGAATCCAAAAGGTTATCTCTGATCTAGATAAGTTACTATTAATTAACTGTGATGTAAGAGGTTTCTAACATTTGTGACGTTAAATACTATTAGATTGTGATGTCACATCTCGAGAGACCATCGGTGTTTATGACGTTACGAATTAAAACATTGTTTATATCCCGTAAACACGGATATATTGATTAGATTAGTATAATTATTATCGTTTTTTCTCTGTGTTTTTTTACTGTATTAAGTAGTAGTAACGTTTTTGATGGCGATTTTTTATCTTCTTTAAAAATATTTTAGTGTAATATAAGTTAAAACGTTAATGCGGATTGATACTAGGACCGTCCTCCTCTCCACCGGCGGTCACCATAGCAACAAAATGTCGATAATGGATGGGACGGATGAGACTGTAACGTTTAACCAGTCAAAGTTTTCGACGGACGTCTCGAAAAAATTGACCAATCGCAACTAACGAGTGTCCTTCTTTTGTTTACTTAGTTTGAGACGTGAAATCGTCTAGTAACTGTAATATCTTGCCTGAGACAAAATGGAAAGCATATATTAATCAAAGAGTTGAGGCATTGCGTGCGACAATGTATCTCATTGGTCGGGATTTATGCCCATTGAGGACTGGACTGCTTAGTGTTGCGCCTAACTCAGACTGCCCGTGTGAATCCACCCTTACAGTGCCAATTATTATATTGGATTTTTGCTTTAAAACTTTAAATGATTTGCAATGAAAGAAATGGTAAAAAATTGATTTTTCTCCTATCTTATAATTAATTTCTATTATTGATTAATTTTATTTTAATTCATTTAATATCATTAATTAAACTAGAAATTATTTATTTATATTTGAAACGAAAATAATGGAAAATTTTTCGTAAAGAAAACGTAATGATTGAGAACAAAAGTCAACTTTTCCTCCTCCAATAAATTTCTTTTGGAACGAGAAAAAGCATTAATGCCGACGTCATATTCTAATTAAGCGTTTGTGACGTCATATAGAAACATTTTTCTCGAAGACACTTCGATGTGTTCCTCTTAAATGTCCAAGTGCTCAATACAGGAAATCCTCGTTAATTCGAAATCCCGTTTGTTCGTATCTGTCCCGTCTAAGAATACGGAGATTTACACGTTAAGGAATTCGATTAGTTCGAAATTCGAATTAAAATTCCGTCCGAACTGCGATATGCGTAGGTTAACTCGTTGGCTTAGATCGAAGTGCCTCCATGCTGTAAGAGAACAACCCTAATCTGGTCGATACGTCTTTGCCTTTACAGCAACACATTTTCGGATGTCACCTTACGTATGAACTATCATAAAACATGGGATTGAAAGATTGAGCTGCGATTGGATAGAAGATTGACATATTTGTAGGCTTCTGGTCTGCTACATTTCGAGGAATTCTGCCTTACTGTTTATCCATACTTTTCATTTCATTTAAGAATTCTTCTTTTCTTTTTCGATCAAAAAATTACGTTTCGCAAAATTTCGCGCTCGTCATTTTAATTTTAATGTTTTTTGATAAAAATTTCAATCTTTAATTAACACGATATTGAACTTATTTAAATGAATGAAAAAACGTCAGAACTGCTGAAAGTTTGTTTGTTTAGTTAGTTATGGCAACGCAACAGTTTGGCCATCTGCCTAGGAGATGCTTCCGGGAGGTCTTCTTTGGGGGAAACTGGCCCCTATTTAGGCGTTACAGAGGACCCGGACAACTCCACGTGGCCAGCCCGTCCGAGCGAGGCGCGAACCTACGACCGAACTCCTAGTGTTTAGGGGAACTAAGACCGCTTGGTCACTGGTGGGCCGGGGTAGTGAAAGACGGGAACCAACATATTCGAACGGACCACCCCTGTAAAATTTTGGGGATTTTTCGACCTCGTCCGGATTCGATCTACTAGTCACTACAGCAGTAGGCTGCCACCTTGACCGCTCGGCCATCCGGCCGTCCAAAAGATACTGTTTAAAGATGATGTTGGAAAATTAAACCCTCTCCACTTGCTCCAAATAATAATTTGAAATATATTTAAAGGAGGATTATTTTCAAATTTATCTTTCCATTTATTTTTCTATGGAGAATCCACATGCGACATTTTAAATCGTACGATATCGATCACATAATAACTACAATTAACCCGACAATTATTTCAAATACCAAACGAACAGCCGGATTGTTTATCGAGCCATCAGGCTAAATAATTACTAAGTAATTTGGTAGGCCGCCAGGCCACCGTTTCTTGTTAAATATGTTAATGATTCGAATATTCTACAGGAATATTCCAAAATTAAACGAAATTTATTTACTTATTTATAAGCATTATATTTAACAAGAAATAGTGGCCTGGCCACCGAGGCAGTCGGCCTCCTGCCAGGTAAGGGGTCGTCCATAAATGATGTCATGCTATTTTTGGAGAAGATTAACCCAAATTTGCATTAAACCAATTCCCTTGTCACACGTCGTATTTTTCAAACCCCTCTTTAAAATGATGTCACACGAGTCGTACTTAGGGTTGCCACCTCAGAACTTAGTCTCGCCCGGAGACAACGATTTAAGAAACAAAAAAAACCCATATGCACACATATACAGTTTTTTTATTTATATAATTCCCATAAAAATAATTAAGTGTTAATCGTGCGTCATTAAAGGTTGATTAAAATCGCGATAAATTTTTTTCGCGCGGGTAAAAATTTTTGAATTAAAAAACATAATATATATATATCAAATATCAAATCAAATATCAAATATATGATATATATTTCATATTTGATTAAAATATATATATATATATATATATATACAGTG
>NW_019384302.1:59035-95526 GCF_000671375.1 Centruroides sculpturatus
TAGTGTTTTTCACAACAAATTAGATAATAGAAACATCCGACGACGGCGTCATTCGAGAGCTTCCGACGGACTGACGACAGTGACGACGCGTGTCACGGGGGAGGGGTGCGGTGAAAAGCGATTACAAGTGGCTGAGAGATAGAATCAGTGCCTAATCCTCGTTAATCGATTCAGAACGATTTTTAAAGGTTTTTTTTTTTTTTTTGATAAAATAAATAATATTTGCGTATGGAACTAAAGAGCCATAGCTTCACGTCCAAAGAGCCACATGTGGCTCGCGAGCCGCAGGTTGCCGACCCCTGCTCTAGACCAGTGTTTCTCAACCTCTAACGAATCGTCGCCCTCTTCAATGTAGTTTGTCCCCTTCAATAAAACCGTTATGTAGTATCGCCCCCTTCACTTCAAAATTCCGATGCCGAGGGCCAAGGCTAATGCTAAATTCGTACTGCATCGAATAGACTAGTGACTAGTATAATGTTATTTGTTTAATTATTGTATGATATAATGGATAAAATATCTAATTATTCTTAATATAATGTTTTACTATATCGCCCAGAAAATTGTTTTTCACCCTCAAAATATAAATTGTTACTAATTGACCCCTCAACATGGAAAAATGCCCACATGGGGCGATATCGCCCCCGTTGAGAAACACTGCTCTAGACCTTTGTTGTTAAAATGGTTAGGAACTAGTAAAATAAAAGTAATACAAAATAAACAAACAGATAAAGTTAAAATACATTATCTTAAAATGGAATATGTATTCCAGGTTTTTGAAAAATTAAAAAAAGGATTTAAAAAATTACATATTATTTTGGTACCAGATCATATGAGAACTATAGAGAAAATGATTAATATAAAAATAAGGAATATAATGTTTTAGAAAATGATGATGTAGTTTATTCATATTATTGCAGCTGTTTACATAAAGATTTATTGATGAAACTGGAAAAAAATTAAATATTAGATTTAAAGAACACATATATGCCATTAAAAATTTAATTTCATCATCAGTGGCACAACATTGTAACAAGGATGGTTGTGAAATTATAAAAAATAGTATTAAATCTATAATGACAGAAAATAATCAAATAAAAAGAAAATTACAAGAACATATTGAAATCTCGAAAGTACCTGAAGAAGATAGAATAAATAGCATGGGACTGAGGCTAAATGAGGGGTGGAGGGATATTAAAGAATTTGAGATTGAGGCAAAATTGATGCTGGAGTGTGAGACATCATATTGAGAGTGACAAGAGATGGAAAACAATAGTGTGTGCTGTTAAGTATGTTTTAAATTTATATTATATTTGAGTAATTTGTTGTTGATGGTTTTATTCTTTTATAAGTGTTTTGTGAAATGAATTGAGTAGTACCTATCCTAATGTAATGATAATTATTGCAACACTAACTTGTAATAAATGATGCTATCTCTGAAATTGGAAAGAAGAAAATGTAGAATTTACCATTTCCAAATAATTACAATTTGTCATTGAAAAATTTTTTATTTAGTATTTATTTAATTTTTAGTATATTGTAATTTATTGGTTTTACATTATGTAAATTGTGCACTGTATTTATGTTAAAATTGTTAGTCTGGAATTGCTTCTTACATTGTGATGGTATAGATATTTTTGTGTTTAATACTGTATCGATATATGTAGGCTGATGAGTGGTCTATATACCCAAAGTGCATTCTAAAACTTGATTGTGGATAATTAAAGGCTATTTTTTTTTTTAAATTTAGTTTGTTCCAGACATTCCCTGATATGATAAGCCCTTCAATTTATTATAGCTGTATTTATTAGGCTAATCAATTTATACTCAATTTACATTGTGGGCTAGAAGCATTATTTACTAATTGAATGGAACTGTTTATTGTAAAATATTTGGGATTCTAAAATGACTTATTTGAACATGGATACTGAAGATGGCCTAATTTAAGTCCAATGATGTTTTATAAATAAGCAGTAAACAGTTCCTGAAATAAAAGTTATCATTTGAATGAATAACTTATGGCAATTGCATTTTATTGGCTGCATATTGATTCCGATAACAATATCCATAATTACAATAAATGGGTTGTGTCATATTTGTGACGTGTTCTTTCTTCGAATAGAAAAGTAATTACTGTAAATTGTTTTGTTGCCAATAAATGGTTTGTCGAGCAAGGATTGTCGTCTTTTGTCATTCCAAAATTTTTAAACTTTTAAGTGTTTCCATTACTTCCTATTATCTGAGAAGATATTTAAAATTGTTCCTCTTAAAAAACATCCATTGCGTGTCTAGTGTCGCGGGAATGATCTTGCAGAAATAGAGGACAGTGATATCATTGCCGTCCTTTGTTTTTTATCCAACACTGTTGTTTAGAAATCTTGTATAAATTTAAATATTCCGCAATTGTTTATTATTTTCTCGATTTAAAATAGTCTTTATTATGAAATTGGTGAAATTTGATTAAAAACAGCAAATATATTTACTGTGTAACTATGAAATGTTTACTATATATCAAATTATTACATTGTTTTCTTAGAACTGAAATTATGGGTGCTTCTAAGTGATGAGTATACTGATTACTACATGTATGATAAAAATCCATTACCATGCAGCTAATCAGCTGGATGTTTGGATGCTTTTTTTATTCCTAGAAGTCATCAAACTATTTGTGAGCTAGAAATTGAGAATTTGTTATACAGCAATAGATATAATAAGTTTTACTATGCATCATTGTGAATGTTTCATTTCTACTATATACTAAAAAGAGAGACTGCTTAGAAGCACCCTGTTTTTTAGTGTGTTAAATATTAATTTGCATAAATTTAATTACAGATGAGCAGCAAAGAAAACTCTCAAGGTCAAAATGTAAGTAATTATAAAATATTTTAATATTTTTTAATAAACAATAAGTTTTCTCTTTATGTAATGTGTGTTCTGGAGAACCTTGTTTGTAAAGGAGGGTTTCTCATACGGATGCATATAATTTTACTATTTTAAGAAGATAAGTTTTGCAACTTCCAAAAATGCTGAAAATATGAGAAATTATTTCTTAGTAGAACAAAGAAAATTGCAACTGCTTCTGTTCTGTTTTAACAAAAATTGGAAAAATATACATTTAAAAAAAATTAATAATAATTATTTTCATATTAAATGGGACCCTTTAATGGAATAAAGGGTATACAGTACCTCAATTGGTAGTACCAAGTGTTCTAAAAAAGTAAGAAGAAAAAAGTTATAAATGTACATAACTTTGAAACAGTTAAATAAATTGATCAGAAATTAAAACATACTATAATTAGTCTGTTTTAATTTCTGTATTATGTAAAGTTTCATTGAACTTGAGGCAGGCCAGAATTTATATACCATAGTTACCTGATAGTACTTTATTAATTGAGAGCCTGTTTGAGGAAAATATGATTGTGTATACAGGTATACCTCGCCTTACGTCGGTAATTGGTTCCAGGAGAATGACTTAATTCGAAAAACGATGTAAGTCGAATTTACTTGTCTCCAAATCTACTTGTCACTAGGCTAAACCATAAATTGCCAATTCCGGTTCTGTATTTTATTTATTAATGCATTTTTAATAATATATGGTTAATAAGGATCTATTTTAAGCTTACAAACAAACAAATTTTAGTTTTTAATATAGTACAGAAAAAAATAATCTAAATTTACGAATGCATGTACTGTAAATACAGTATATACTTGTAAATGTATATATTTTAATATGATTTTATGTGCTTTAAACATTTTTCTAGTGATATTACGATTTCAATATTTGTGGCGGACAGACGTAAAGTCGAATAAAATGACTTAAACTTGATTTTTATTTTTCCATATACTTTTTTGACAAACGACGTATAATTGGGAACGACGTAAGTCGAGGTATAACTGTACTTGCAATATGTTGTTAGAAATGGTCGAGTAGCTAAAGTGGCAGCCCTATTGCTCTAGGGAACCTGAGATTGAACCTGGGAATTTTTCTGGATCTGTTCCCGATATCTAGGGCCTCCACTATTGCACCCGGCTGTCCCGTCGTGTGCCTGGCAGAACCCATAATGGGCTTGCTAAAAATGCTTTCTTAGTGACCTCACCAGAAAGTTTAAAAAAATGTTAGAAGCAATGATAAAAGAAAATGTGTTAGTTTTTTCTAAATGTAAATCTTTTTCATGCAAAATGGACATGTATTGCATAGTATTTTTATTTCTTACCTCAGTTTTAAGGAAGCTATTTCAAGGTATTTTAAAGATTTTTAATGAATTTAAAATAATAAGCATGTTTTGAGATTCTGACATATTTGAATTGATTAAATATCTATCTATTAACATTGGTTTTTCTGCTTAATTCTTCAGTTTCAAATAAAAAAGTTTTCAGATTGCATAATGTTTTTATATCCTAGACATGATTCTGTTGTGTCGTTAGTCTAGGGAAAGAATCAACTTGAGAGTAATGTCACTTCTGTTAAACCAATCAGCACATTTGTTAACGATGTCAGGACTTTTTGTTTAATGTGTTGGGCAATATGTGACTTTTCTGTTAATTGTGTTAATTTTCTACAGTATCCATTAACTGTAAAGAATCATGTGTTCAACTACTATTATAGCATACTTTTTCATGTTCCAATACCAGAACATGAAGCTTCCATAAAACTTTATAATGGCAGTGACATGTTTAAAAAATGTGGAAGAAACCAGAAATAACTTTCCATAACTAAGCAATATGTGGTCAATGCTCATTGGTTAATATCCAAGTTGATTCTTTCCATAGTAATAGGCCTGAAAAATTGCTGCAAAAATTTATGAAAGGTGCTAATGAAATGTTATGTATATGTGGTAAAAGGTTGTTGGTTTCTGCTTTTACAGTAACTTCTACAGGTTCTTTAACAGTATATAAAACTGTATAGAGTTAAAGCAAGAGTTAGAATAATGACTTTCCAACCTGCCATAAGTACTTCTGTTTAGAGATTGCACACCGCAAAAGTGACAGTACAGCAATAATAGAAGACACTAAACAGGAAGTGAAGCATACCTAGAACACCATCTAACAACTGTTCATTTTTTCTCCCATTACTGTTGATGCCCTTTCCAGAAATTTATATTCAAAAATTATTCTGTATTTGCTAATTCTAAAATTTTATTGTCAAAAGATTTATACTAAATGTCTGAGAAGACTTGGCTTAAAATGAGTGTTTTTGAATACTTCACTATAACCACAGATGGAATTCATTGTGTGGATGAAGATGGCAGCGGTGATAATGGAAAACTCTGTGAAAAAAAGACAGTAAGCATTTTCATTTTTGATAGGAATGCCTGATGATTCACTTGAGTGATGAAATGCCATTCTGGATTAATTATAATCAAAATATATTTTAAATTACTATTTAGAGGTAAGTGTTAGAGACATAACTAAAATTTTGAGTTGGAGTTGGGGGCTGGTCTACTGACTCCAAAGTCCTTGAAGAAATGGGGTTGGTTGTAAAATCACACACTAATGGTTATGAGCACGATCCCGAGAAAGAAGCCCGTGTTTCCATAGCATTGGTGCTTAGCCAAAGAAAAAAGTTAATGACTGTTTTCTTTTGAGTTGACTCAATATGTCATTGCATTTTTCAACATTACTTGCAAATGTATCTGTATTGTTTGACAATATGCATGATAAAATATTCAGATTTTTAGATTAGTTTTAATTTTATGAAATAATTTCTATAAAGCAGGTAGCTAATACAAGTACTCAATATACTCTTCATTACAGGTACCTTTTAAGTCTACCGAGAAAAAGGAAGTTCTACAACCCATCAACACAAATATAAAAACAAGTGAAGAAAGTTCAAAAGAGAAGACCTCTCAAGATAAAGGAAAGTATGTTTGAATATGTGTGAAATTATTTACAACAAAAATATAAATGTGTACAATTTCAATTATGGTCGAATTCGGTTATAATGAGTAAGCGGGAACGAGGTGAAGTTGCTCATTATAGCTATTACTTATCTATTTGTTGTCGGTAAAATATGCCATTGTATTTTTGTAAATGACACTATTGCGTTAATATAATAATATGACATAAAAAAACATATTGAAAAGATTTTTATTAAAAATTTTTAAAATAAAGAAACAGAACTAATAGCAGTAAACAATAAAATAATCTATAAAATAACTATTAAAACAATAGAGAATAAAAATTGTTTTATATCAGGTGAAATTGTGATGCTCAATATGACTAATACGTCACACACATTCTACAACCACTTTCTAATCAAGACTATTGAAATAATGAACAGGAGGCACTATTATCAAACAGCCACATTTACTTTATTTTTAAAAAATTCCATATTTATAACATCATTATTTTGATAGTCTCAGTTAGAAAATGGCTGTAGAATATAAATATAATGTACGCTGTTTTAGTTATATTAAACATCACAACTTCATTTGATAAAAATAATGTTTTATATATATATATGATTCATGACTTCCAAAAAATGTCCATTGCATATTGTGCTTTGTTGATTGATAGCACTGATTTTTGTTTTTGTTCCTTTGTATTTCTCCATCCTGTTATCACTTATATTGTTTTTATCATCACAGCACAATTTTTACGATATCAGTTTTGGTAGGAAACTATGATTAACCATCAGCAGCAAGCCCAAAGTTTTCAATTTCATTCTTAAAAGAGTTAAGGCTATTGCTTTCTAACCAATCAGAAAGAGTTAAGTTTTCTTCTTGTATGTTTGTATCTGACATTTTGCATGTTGACAGTTTAGATTTAATGAAATTGTTGTGATTAGTAACATTATTTTATGCATTATATAATAAATTTATACATTCTTAGTTTTGCCCCATTTTCTCTGATTTGTTAAGGGCTGGTTGCACGAGTTTTAATCTCAATGTTAAATGCACTTTAATCTACAGAATTACCCTTGATGTGTTGTATGGGTGTAAACCTTTAAGATAAATTGCCGAATAAATTAACGTGTCTGTTTCAGATGGTTAAAAGTTTATTCTGTACATTAGCAAAGAAACAAGATAGATTACTAACTTAGATTCATTTATTTTATTTATGAATAACCTTTATTTAGAATATTTTAAAGGAAGTTTATCATAATAGTCACAGAATATTTTAAAGAAATGTCATTATATACTCCAATCCATCTGATGCTTGTGGTTCATCGTTTATTGTTCCTTCGTCTTGCATACTATTGTTCTTGCAGGGTCATTAGGATCCTACTCTTGACATAACTATGTAGTAAGGATTTTTTGGGTAACTGACCTGTAGCTGTCTGATGAGTCAAAGAAACTTGTGCAGCAAGCATAGCTTATTCTTTAGATTAGGGACAAGGTTAAATTTATTCTGTAGTTTATATGGTAACTTATGCAACTGGTCTTAAATATAATACAGTGGTGCCTCATACTCCGAATTTAATTCATTCCAGAAGGCCATGTGAAGTCCAAATCAATTTTTCCCAGTAGAAATAATAATAAGTGAATTAATTTCCAGATCCTAAACAATACTCATTTTCATAAACTTAAAACAGCAAATACACATAATTTGAGGTAAAAATAAGATAATTAAATGCCCTAGTAGTAAATTAAGACATGAAAACAATAATTGAAACATATAAATACTTTATAATAAAATTAAAATTGTGTTCACTGATCACACATTGTTGATTTCGGCATTTTAAACATTGCTACCAGATCCATCGCACATGTATTGCTTTCGTGCTTTGTGAAAAGTTTTTTTTTCATCTCAATCATTGATACTACAACCTTCCTCGTAGACTTTACTGCTTAATATTGTATTCTTTCTTTAGAAGCTTATTTTAAACTTTTTACCTCACATTTTATTCAAATAAAATCAAGTTGAAATGTATTATGCTTTGAGTTTCAGAAAGACTATAACATCTTGCAAACAGTAAAAACAATTTGTACTGTGCATGGGGTAGGTGCTCCTAAACTTTAAACATGTCAAATGTGGTTTAAAAAGTTTCATTCAGGAAATTTTGAGCTAAAGGATGTGTATATGTATATATATATGTGGTGTCTAAAGATGGCTGGGCTGGGTGTTAAGAAGCATATGCAGAACACAGTTTAAGAAAAAATATGAAGAACTATGACATACAAGGTGCGTTTCATAAGTAATGTGACCTAATTCATAAAAAATCATTTATTGAACATATTCTTACAATTAGTCAAAAATCTTCGAAATAGCACCCTCCTGCATCAATACACTTGTGAAGGCAGTGTTTCCAGGCCTGGAAGACATTCTGGAAGGCCTCCTCTGGAATATCCTTTAGAGCTGATGTAACATAAGCTCTAAAGCTCATAAGCTCTGTTTTCAATCGTGTCCCAATGTTTCCCTTTCATGGTCCCTTTTACGTGAGGAAACAAAAAAAAAAGTCAGCAGGAGCCAGGTCAGGACTGTATGGCGGCTGTGGAACCAATGGGGTATGGGTCCTGGCCAGGAAACTGTTGACAATGAAGGCGCTGTGGCTTGGCGCATTGTCGTGATGAAGTTTCCGTGCCCTTGATGTCACTTTGGCAGCGCGCAACCCTCCTTTTCAGTCTTTTGAGCACTTCCAAGTAGAAAGCTGCATTTACAGTGGTCCTGGCAGGTATGAATTCGAGTTGGATAATGCCTCTGACATCAAAGAAGACAATGAGCATGGTTTTGATCCTAGACTTGCTCATGTGTGCCTTCTTGGGATGGGGCGACTTGTGCCATCGGAAAACTTGTGATTTGGACAAGCAATCACTCCCAAAGGTCTGCTGAATTAATGTAAAGGCGGACTTTCCAAGTTTAATGCAAAATTTGATAGCGTAAAGTTGCTCCACAAAATGATCCATTGTGCCGTGTTACATTAACTCAAAATGGGGTTTATGGGAATAAACATCCTCACCCACCGGCAGCTTGGAAGCAAATGAGACCGAGCGAGTTTTGAAGCTAACACCCCATGCTATCTAGTGCAGCAGGTTAGAACTAGATACAGCGTATCATCGTATCATGAAAAAATTGGTCATATTACTTATGAAAATGCACCTTGTATAATGACGTATATTTTAATACGATACAAAACAAAACGTGACAAAACGATGAATGCTAAACAAGTCATCTTGAAACTAATTATTAATCGTCTTGAAGCTGACACGTCATTTGCACTATGTTGTAACTCTAACGTTTTGTCTTTTTTCCCACCTGCGCTAGATGCCTGCACACAAAATCAGACTCAACCAAATCATGTCAACGTGGGGGACGGTCACCACATTTGGTTGTCCTAGATTCGTCTGGACCTCCAGCGACACTGAAATATAAAAGAAAAAAACAGAAAACAAACTGCAAAAATATGTCTCTGAAGAGTAAAAGTTTTAAGGTTGATCGTCTTTAAAGTCTGTCAAACGTCTGTCTTGGAAAATGAATAAGAAACAATTTTCGTCTTAAAACTCATTTTGTTGTCTTTAAACAGTTCTTTCATCTTTAAATGTCATTTGTTGTCTTTCCTCTTTCTCTCTTTTTTTTTTTTTTAGCATCTTCTTTTTCTTATCTTCTTGAAATTCATCTTAATGTTGGTCCTCTCACTAGCACTCTGGAATACCATTCCATGGTTTCAGAAATTCGGAACATGTTGTCGTGCCATTTGGTCTTTTGTAGTCTCCTTCCTTGACTATGTTGTATGTGTTTCCTCTTTTAACTTTCACAATTTTGTAGGGTCCAAGATACTTTGGTTTTAGTTTCAATTGCAGTCCAAATTGAGTCCTTTTGATGGCAACCAAGTCATTAACTCGATAAGGTCTAGCTTCTTTTTTCTTAAATTGTATGTCTTCTTATTTTTCTCTTGTATTTTAAAAATCTGTTGTTTAGGTGTCTTGGATGTTTTATTTTCAATCTGCTTTTTCTGTGAATTTTGTTGAACAGTTAATTTATTAGGAGTTTTAGCTGGAGTTTTGCTATTCATGCTCTTATCTGCAAATGACTGTCCTAAATCTCTGCCTTTATTTGGCTTTTTCGTATCCTCCTCCTTCATCTAAACTGTCATCGTCGTCATCATCACTTTCTTCTTCCTCTTCACTTTCATCACTTCCTACTTCAATATCACTCATATCATCATCGTCAAAACTGTTTTGATGGCTTCCTCTGCTTGTTAAGACTTCCTAAATCCTTGTCCTTGGTGAAATGGTCTTGGAGAACCTTGACCTCTTCCGTCTTTTCCCTTATTACAATGCTTATTGATTAGCGCATATAAAACAACAATCGGAGTCCCTTTTATTTTTAAGGAGGAATTCTTTTTAAAAGCTTCAACTGCAGCTTCTTCACTATCAAATGAAATCTGAGAAGTCCTGTTTGCATCTGAATTAAGATATACATTCACTGCTGCCGGAAATGCTTTTCCCAAATCTTTCATGGTGGCTTCATTAGGAATATTGCTAACAAATAATTTGTTTGTGTATATAATTCGTCTCTGTAATCCAAAAATTTTCAGTAGACGGACTCACAGC
The DNA here is from genome assembly GCF_000671375.1 of Centruroides sculpturatus. Classification (NCBI taxonomy): domain Eukaryota; kingdom Metazoa; phylum Arthropoda; class Arachnida; order Scorpiones; family Buthidae; genus Centruroides; species Centruroides sculpturatus. The sequence continues at coordinate 69,526 of NW_019384302.1, forward strand.
AAAACTTTTAGTTAGGAACTCACTTTTATTCTTTAAAAAATGACATATTCAGGTTGGTACATACACCCAACCCCTCCTCAGTGCTAATTTTTCAAAAAACAATAAAAAGCTATAATAATCAGTACATGACATAAATTACAAAATATTTCTACATACTTACTCTTAAAAATAAAATTTGTGTGTGGGCTACCAGTACATATAAACACCAACAATTGTTTCACATCACCTTAAAATTATGGTACAAGTTTAAAGAGCACTTGAAGTGTTTGCATTACATCACTTCTAAAAACAAATTACATTATGACAATTTTGTAGACTTAACAAAAGCATGAAAAAACAATACCTTACATACCTTTAAAATATGAATAGTATACTAACAATCCAATACCTCGCAATACATTAGAATTCTTCATTTAATCAATTGCAATAACTTCATTATTTATTACTATGTAATGCCCTCTATCATTTTGTACCAGCTAGAATCTATTTGTATACCATCAGAAATATTTATTAAATTATTTTGGTTTTTTTAATTTCTAAGTGTTCCTTAAATTTACATTTATATATGTCCTTTTCATGATGCAAAATTTTAATATTATTGCGATTAATTTTACAATTATTGTTTTTTGTGTGTTCATATACCATGGTGAATTTTTGTATCTCAACCTAATAGCCGCTTCATGTTCTTTTATTCTTACTTCTAATATACATCCTGTTTCTCCTATATAACTACATGGATTCATACAGTTATATTCTAATTTATATACAACTCCTGCCTTTTTTAGAGGATCTATATTTTTATGGTTGCTTCTATTCAAATATTTAGAAACATTATTTGTAATCTTATTGGTCAAAGATGGGGCCAAACATATCTTATCATTCTTAAGAATATTACTGAAATTTTCAAATATATCTTTTATGTATGGGAATTTTTTATATATTTTTTCATATTTATATTTTGTATTATATCTATTTTTTAAAAAGGTTGTTCTCCACTTATTAATTTTGAATTTTGGGTAATCATTCAGGATAAACTTAGTATCTAATTCTTCTAATTTAAGTTTAATATTATGTTCTTCTGTTATACGTTATATATATCTTATTTTTAATTCCATTTATATTTTATATATATATATTTTAATTTTTATATATATATTTTTTAATTCCATAAGGTATGAATTCTTTTTTATATAGTCTGGTATATAAGAATTGTAATTAGTGGTTAAGAGTGATGTAATGCACACTTCAAGTGCTTTTTAAACTTGTATGATAATTTTAAGGTGATGTGAAACAATTGTTGGTGTTTATATGTACTGGTAGCCCACACACAAATTTTATTTTTAAGAGTAAGTATGTAGAAATATTTTGTAATGTATGTCATGTACTGATTATTATAGCTTTTTATTGTTTTTTGAAAAATTAGCACTGAGGAGGGGTTGGGTGTATGTACCAACCTGAAATGCAATGTCATTTTTTAAAGAATAAAAGTGAGTTCCTAACTAAAAGTTTTGCTGTGAGTCCGTCTACCGAAAATTTTTGGATTACAGAGACGAATTATATACATAGCAACATACAGCAGTCCAGTTATATAGTAATATTATATATAATAATTTGTTTGTTTTGTGGGGCTTGGTAGTCGCCCGAGATTGACATCCTTGTGGGGTTGACCTTTGAGTTAAAGGTTACAACACTCGCTTTGCCCGCGATCTGTCAGGATGAGGCAAGAAAGCCTTTTCCTTATGCAGGTAGTGGTTTGCTGGACGCAGAGAGACTCACACAGAGACTGTATTTTTGAATTCAACACGTTTATTTGACAAAGACATCATGCTTACAGATCAGGCCAAAAAATGAACTATAACTGTCCTGACGTCCTGCAGCCTCAGATGATCTGGAAGTATGCACCAACCAGCGGGTTTTCGTCCTGGTTTCCGAGGACGTTCTCTTTTAATTCGGATGCGGGAAGTCCAGGAGGAAAGAAAGAGTCATTGGAAAGTTGGGTTCCTGATTTTCCTGTGTCGGGGTCTTCGGTCCTCTCAGTCTGTCCTTCGTTGCGAAAGCTTTTGGATTTCTCCTTTCTGTCACCCGAGTATCTGCAGTCCGTACACAGGATTGACGCTCTCAATCACCATCTTACAATCTCCTCATGTCCTTGGGATTTTGGGCTTTTATGATCTTTTTCTTCCCGAAATTCTGAGATTTTGGTTGGTCTGAATGCTGGTCCCCTGTGATTCTATTGGCCCCTTGGTCTGTTACCAGGGACACGATTCAAGCCGAATGGTGGTCCGGGCCGTTCCCCTCCGGAGTCGGGTCAAGCCCTTTTCCGGATGATGGACCCGTAAATTTTACCTAATGTCTATTTTTCTGTCCCAGAGAAGATGCAGCTGTCCTAGCCGCCGCCCCCTCTACAGGAGTGTCAGCAGGTCACGCTTTGAACTCTCTGTAAGGTGACTGTCCAAAGTTATCCCGGCAGTTGATCCCTCTCTCGTTCTTATGATTGACAATCGTGGATCTGTCAATTAGGTCTGGAATGCAACAATAAAATCGTCTTGCACCCCGTTCTTTGGTCACACTGGTCCTATTTACGTAATAAGTCACCAATATATTGACTTTAGCTCGACAGCCAGTTCCTGTCCAGGGGGTGTGTTGTCCCAGCCTCACAGTTTATATTTTGTTGATCTTGCTCCTTAGTTCTGTCTATAAATGCTTTGTTTTTGCTTTTGGTACCCAAAAAATCAACAAACAAAATTCTTTCCCTCTGATTTTCTTTTTTTCAAGAACCAAAAAATTATGTTCAGCTATTTTCTTACTCTTAAATTTTACAAAAGCATATCCTCCTTGCATACCAGAACGTTTTCTTTTTTTATTTGCTGGGAAATGTACAGAAATAATATCAGACAATAAAGCTTTTATCTCTTCTTCAGTGGTTCGTCTGGAAAACCTCGAATAAACAGAGAATGAATATCTCGGATCTTTTCTCCTCTGTTCTTCAGATGCTTTTAAATCAACTGAAGATACATCATTTTATGCCTTTTTTGCTGGTGGTTCTACAGCTTTTACGTTGAAAAAGAAACACCAAGTTTTGGTGCTTCTTTTTCATTCTATTCATCATCCTTTTTCTTTACGATTACAACGGGACTGCAATACAGTGATACCCCGAACTTACACAATAGGTAGGATCGAGCGATAACCGTGTAAGTCGGGGTATAATTTCGCAATTTGTCTAAAATCCAAGTAGGATGTATGTAAGCTAATAAATGTTCTCATTAATCTTATATCGTCTTTTGATTCGTTCACGGTTACAAGAAATCACCACATAGAGTCTCTCGAGTCTCCGTAGATATAACAAAAACAGAAATAAATAACACACAATAAATTGTAGCTATGTGTTGATTCCGCGCGATACATCCGAACATGTAAGCTGAAGAATAGTGTGGGGGGAGTGAGTAATCAAGAGCTGCATGGCGCTCAAACAAAAGACGAATTGACGAGATTTGAAAATCACGTAACCCTGGGTTCGCGTAAGTTGAGGTATTACTGTATTCTGAAAAACTTGGCCTTATTATTCCTTGCTTTAACCATTCAGCAACTTGAGTCTCGACAATCTTTTTCTTGAAAAATGGCAATCTATGTGGCTGATGAAATATCTGTTTGTGATTTTTAACCAAAATATTCAGTTTTACATTTGTTCTCTTAACTTCATGTGGGACATAATCCAAAACTAATTGTTGCACCTTACTTTTAAAAATATTAGAAACATCTGGTTCAATGTTTGCTTCGACTTTGTTGTAGTTAAATCAATTGGCAAAATAGACAGACAATTTATATCCTCAGCATATCGAATTTTATTTTTTATTGCGATACCACTTTCATTAATAGTTGTCTCACCCTGCATTAAAACATTAAGGCCTATGATGGCATCATAAGTCATTACATCATTTGCCACTACACACACATCAGCATAACACTTAAAATCATCAATTTGAATATTTTCTGTAAAACAGCCTAATAGATCAACTACTGATTTTCCAAATCCATTCAAAGTAGAATTAATTGGGAATAACCTCCTAAAGCTTAATTTATCAAAAACAGATTTTCTAAGTAACATTTGCTTGAGTTCCAGTGTCTATCACTGCCTTTATACTTATGTTACCAATTATTATCGTTTTAAACAATTTCGGTTCTATAGTAACATCTAAATTGGCAACTTCTGGTTTTGAATTTGACCTTGGGCATTCAGAAGCCTTATGGCCAAATGCTTTGCACTGGAAATACTTTAAACCTTTATCCTTATGAATACAATACTTAGAAATATGATTTCTCGAACCACAATTATAATAAATTCTATTGCTACGATTATCAACATAACCATCCTGCTTTATTTTTAGTCGCATTTTGTGTTAGATCTGTAATTTTCATAATTTGCTTTATTTCTATCAAAAGTATTATTATTTCTATTGTAAGAATCATGTTAAGGTATTTTCGATAGAGTGAAGCCTATACTCTTAACAGAATCACTTTTTATTAATTCATAAACTTTAAGTTTTTCTTTAAATTCCGACAAGTCTTTACATCCATATAAAATAGATTTGCTTTCATGTTTATCATTAATCCCTTTAATCACATAATGCATTAAAGCACCGTCATCTATTTTTTTGAAATTACATAACTCTTTCATCTTTAAATAATATTCCTGACCGGATTCAGAGTCCTGCATTTTGTGCTTACTCAAAAGCTCATGCAACCTAGCTGAATTAATTTCAAAAGAGAATTCGATCAGAGCTTGTTTTAGTTTTTGCCACGAATTAATCCCAGGTTCTTACATATAAGGAGGCATTACCACCAAGGGATCTTTTAGCAAAAATGAATTTTTGCAATTCAGACAAACTAAATAATTTAGAGGTATTTTCAAAACGTTCGATCCAATAAATAACATTCTTGTGCGGTTCTGCATTAAATTTAGAAATGGTACTTTCGATATCGGAATAATTAATAGTAACACTATGGAAAACAGAACTAGCTACAGCATTACTTTGTTCAGATTGGATAGAGGAATCGAGACTGCTTTTATTTTTATTCATATTGCACTGCATTGAAAATTTGCCTTCACCTTCAATTTTTTTATTTGGTTCGTCTGCTTCCGACTCGGAGCCAGACGAAATGTCGAGTCGGACATGCTGAGCTAAGGATTCCAAAACACACAAATCAGCTAGAATTCTTTTTGCTACTTCCAATTTATTGCCTTCGAAAGATATGTTTAAAATGTTAGAAATCATAATTAGCTTATTCAAGGAAAAGTTACTTTTTATACTTTTCAATTTCTTATTAAAATCATCACTGTTTAAAGCAAATGTAAATCCACTGAAATTTCTTATTCTCTTTTGGCTTGACTGATTGCTGTCGGTATCAAAAATAAATTTATGAATGATTTTGATTTTATTGAACTTGCAATTCTTCAATGCCATGCTTATTTCTTTTATATTATTTAGAATCATTTTAAGGAATAAAAATCTGCATACTCCTTATGCTGTTTCCGAGATGAGTGTTGATAGTATCCAAAAGTTTTCGTTTTAATTCAAAATCAACAAGTTTTTGTTTTGGCAAATCACAGTCAGTTCGAGAATCTCTTCATTTGCCATTAAACGTTTCAGTATAATCAGTAAATACTATGATTTCAATAATCCACAGCTATTTAAATCACTCTTATCCCACTCCTGAGAAATGTGGTGTCTAAAGATGGCTGGGCTGGGCGTTAAGAAGCTTATGCAGAACACAGTTTAAGAAAGAATATGAAGAACTTCTATGACATATAATAACGTATATTTTAATATGATACAAAACAAAACATTACAAAACAGTGAACACTAAACAAATCATCTTGAATCTAATTATTAAATGGATATTAATTGTCTTGAAGCTGACATGTCGTTTGCGCTATGTCGTAACTCTAATGGTTTCTTTTTTCTAGCCTGCACATGAAATCAGACTCAACTGAATCATGTCAACGTGGCAGGCGGGCACCACATATATATATAACCAAACACACCAAATAATAAAGTGGAAAAAAACACTGAAAACATTTAAGTGTAATGCAAGAGTGAGAGATGAGTTGGGTGCACACCAGATTGTATTTACACTTCAAACACATTTTTTTACTGTGAGTGCAGTTCAAACTTTGAAGGAAACTTTAGTCAAATTTAGTGTTTGAAGTATGAGGTATCACTGTACTTTAAAGTTTTTCATGCATTCATTGAGTAGGAGTTTGAGGATGAGCATGACTTTTCAATTAACAATAAAATTTTTCTTCTTTTCCTGAATAGTTCCTTGTTCTAGTTTGCTAATGTGTTTTCAAAAATATGAGATTGTATGTTTAAGATTTTTTTTGTTTGCAGTGTAATCAACAAGAAGATTGTTTTTACATTTTTAAACATTAAGTTTCATAAATTTTCTAATTATCTGAAGTTTCCTTTTATCAGTATATCATGGTTGCATTGTATGATGTGGAAATTATGGTTGGGAATGAGAGAGTACAAACAGGTCTGATCAGATAACTCAAAAGTTTGTACAGATGAGGACTGAGCTGGCTTTTTGATTTATTTTTGCTATCAACACATTTTTCTTCTTTAAATTTGTATGTAGAATCAGGTGTTAAACTACAACAAAACCATTTCATCAGCATTATCAGTCTTCATCTTTAAAATTTTCTGTTTTGTCCACAGACTGAAGAAAACTATAGTCTTTTATCATGTAGAAAGGATTCAGAAAAGCTCCTTTAAGCTCTCCTGCAAGTAAAGAGAATGTGGAGACCGCTATCGATGTCCAAGGAAATCGCACAAGATATCAACAATAACAAAGCTTTATTGTTAGACACGAGAACAACTATACAGGAGAAAAAAAATATGTACATCTTGCTTGCCTTGTGGTGAGGAGGGAGAGAGTTTGAGATTCGCATGTGATGACGTCACTCCGGGGTGACCAACTGTACTGAACCTGTGATCGACTCCAATCGATGGGCTGCCAAAGAACAACAACAATTTTGTCAGGACAATGCTCAAGCTAGTATGCCTGCATCAGTTTTCACAGAAATCAGGCCTCTTTGAAGAAGGTCTGGTAGAGTACCAGGAAATTCCCCACAAAAATCAGAACAATATTGTTTGCACAATCCTGGGACATACAACCTAGAATCATTAAGGTCCCTTTTGATCATCATACACAATGAGACTTTAGAAGAAAGGTGAAAGGACGTAATCTTGTGGTGGTCCATTTCACAACAGATGCTTAGAGAAGTATCAGGAAGGGAAATCACAATGCAATGTTATAACACAAAATCAATCCAGCAAACAAGAGCATGACTGATGCCAAGCTCAAATGCAGTGTGTTAGATAGCTCAATAGTAAACCCAGTTGAAAGAAGGATTTCTTAGCTTAAATCTTTGAATCTGGAACTTTAGAGACATTGGAAATGTTTGAGCAAAAGTTTCTCTGTGAAGATCTTTTTGCCCTTCTCATAGCTTTTTTTATACTGATGAGTGAATTAGAACTATACAATAAATCTCCCACTCACCAGTATGCTTACCTTAGTTAAATAAATTTACAGAGGTGAAGACCTCATAGAGCAACTCCTGATCCACCAAGGAACCAAATGATGGATGACCTTCTCTCGAGTAGGACAGCTAATGGTGTAGGACTCAAAAATGTGCTGTTGCATACTATCAAAAGCCAATTCAATGTCTGACACAGCAATCGAGAAGTAACCCAATCTGGAAACAGGCACTTTAAAAAGTGCTCAATCAGTCCTCTGGGATGTGAAAAGCAGTCCCTTTTAGTCTAGAAGCCAAGTTATGGGTGAAAGTAAAATTTCCATGATCATATAGGGAAGATTTATTCAGACAAAGACTAATCCACCATTCTGCTGCCTAAATCAGAGGAAGCTAGAGTAAGGTCCAGAATTTCCATATGTCTGGAAGTAACATAAGTAGGTTTGTTAGTTTGTTACTTTAAGATTACTGGCTCTGTACCACCAAAAAGTCCAGAGGATGTTTCTTCTGGGATTATCTTTACATTCCCAAACACTGTTGTGTGCATTTTCATCACAACCACTTAATAAAGGATGGTTGAAAAACTCTACCACAGATCTGACCTTCCCAGGAGATTCAATAGAATCACAAGGAGGAAAGGTGGAGAAAAAGAAAATCTCCTTAACACCATTAACATTAACCATTATGCATACAACAACTACATCTCTTGTCCAGATATCTAAGTTGAGGAATACTTGAATCTTTACTAAAAAATGCAATATTGCAGATCCTTGTCGGACGATTGGTAATAAAAAGTGCCATCTGAGTTATACGAACTCCTAATTTGAGTCCTGAAAATCCAGTGCTTTTATATCGGGGCTCTTTCGTGCTCTCACAGTGGCTCAACACTAGAAACCATCCTGCAGTGCGGGAGGTTGATTTGGATAAATTGTAGCATAATGATTTACCTTTAGTGACAGCACCACATTATGATGGGGTTTCCTGTGAGTCAACAGCAACAGGCCTGCTACTAAGTTCCGAAGCTACCGACAATTTGAACTTTGTATAACTAATGTGTTCATTACAATACTGCTTTCAAATTATCCCCACCCGAACAGATCGCCCTGTATTATTCTGAACTTATTTTCAGATGTTTGTTGATAACGAATTAAAATGGATATAATTGTTATAAGTTTAAATATTTTTATAGCTTAATGATTAAGAACATAAAATTTGGAATGATCTTTCTGTAATGTTTTAAATTAACATTAAACCCATTTTATGCAATTATATCTAATTATTAACAATATTTTATGCAATTATATCTAATTTCTTTACCTGTAGTAACTTCCCCTCCCTGTAAGAGCACTTTTATTCGTCACGTCAATGACCCATTTATGGATGTTGATGTCGAGGAGTAAAAGTAGAGCTCATTTTTACTTCTAAACGGATGCAGATGCAACAGCAGTCTCACATAATTTCCTATTGCTCACTTAATCATCCATGGGTGATTATGTGAAGACTTGGTATATTAAAATGACAATTTTTAATGTACTATATAAAATTTAAGTTTCTGTTGATAGATATTTATGTTTTGTAATGCTTTGGATACTTTTGTTTAACTTGGATTTCCAATACTTATTTTAAAATAGCATAAAAATGTTTATCTGCAGAAAACGATGGAGTTTGGAGAATTTCGACATTGGTAGACCGTTGGGTAAAGGAAAATTTGGAAACGTTTATCTTGCTCGTGAGAAAAGCAGCAAGTTCATTGTCGCTCTGAAAGTAAGTATTTGAATAAGATTTATTCTTAAAAGCAAAGATAGAATGCCATTTTTAGTGTGGGAGAATCTAGCTCGGATATATATGGATATTGAATATTCTATTTCTGTCTTGGAAGTAAATTCCTCTTAGAAAATGAAACAAACCATTTTCTATATATTTTGAACCTAAGTTACATGGCTAAAAGTTTAAACAAAGAGCAGCTCTGTCCCATCTTTGAGACAAATTCTTTGATTTGTTAACCTCTAATGTCCAAAATATGAGAGAGACTTGAGAGAGTTTGCTTATTTAATTTAATATTGAAATTAATTATGTTGTCATATCCATGTGTATGAAAAGGGTGATTGTGTATAATTAATAATGTCTACATTCTAAATATACTTTTTCAGGTGTTGTTTAAGTCTCAGTTACAGAAAAATGGTGTAGAACATCAGCTTAGAAGAGAAATAGAAATTCAATCTCATCTCAGGTATTATATGACTTTAAATATAAAGTTATTATTGTGTAGTATTTTTATTTTTGCATGTGTATTAAGAAATTGGATATAAACAAAGCAGATTATAAAGCTTTCTTAAATCTTTTGCAGGAGCTGGTCTATTTATACAATAATATTTATACAAAATAATTTTATCCTCTGTTATACAATCCTGCCACCTTCTGCTGTTTCTTTTTTCTGGTATTTATAATGCTAACATTCTCCTTCCCATATCTTTCTCTTGGTTTTCATAAGCCATACCATCTGTCTTACCCCCAATCTTCATTGACAGTCTTACTTCTTGTAACGTCACTAACCAGTTTTCAATTTTTTCTTTCCTTTTATTCTAAAAATAAATAGAATTACAATATTTGCTAATATATGAATTTTTAAGATTGAAATGCAATTAAAATTTGAAAAAATTGTAGTCCTATAAATTCCCATTGTTATTTTTCCATCTGTTTGTCTGTCTTTAATCTCGAGAATGGAGTTAGATGAAAAAAAGACCAGACATGAAAAGCTTTAGGGATGGGAGGCCCCGATTAACTATATACAAACTTCCTACGCAAACAGAAGTCACGTTATTTCAATTCAAAACTTTTCCTCCCAAAAGGAGTTTACAGATGACTGGCATCACTCTATTGCTAATGGAAAAAGTATGATTTACAGGGGAAAGGCACTACTAATTTAGGGTGGAGAACATATTTTTAAATTAAATAAATTTAAAAAATATGATTAAAAATGACAGCCTGGCATTGCGACAATGTTACAATAAATAATTGCTCATTAGAAAAGTTAGGTTAACTTTTTTATTTAACCATTATTTATAATTTCATATATTTATAATTTCATAATGTTAAGCAGTGTCAGAAATTAAAGTGTCACTTTTAATTGATACTGTTTTACCAGGACAATGAAGGTTCAAAGATTACTTTTATTCATGGACTAGTACAGACAGTTCAGATTCACTTTTTGCAAAGTAATGGTCCATAGAGACCATGCTCTCCTACACATCTCAATTTTGCTCATACTCCATGCTAGACTTCTTCCCAACATTTTGACCAATATTTTTCTAAATTTATGTGAATGATTTCAAGTACTGAGAGATATATTGCTGTTTATACTGTGCCCAAAATCTTATAATGAGACAGGCTTGAGATACATAGGGTGGGTGTTTTTATTTTCCACAAATTCAAGCCCAGTATTTTAAATGTAGTTCAGCGTTTCTCAAAGTGGGCGATAACGCTCCCTTGTGGGCACTGGAGGCTTTCAGGGGGCAGTAGAAGGCTCAAAGAGAATTGGGGGGCGTTAAGGAAATATAGAGGGGCGACGGCAGACAAATTCTATATATAAAAATTCGACGGAATATATATAAAATTTATTGAAGGTCACAACTTGAATATTTCTAACACATTGACTTTTATTTTAGCTCAGCGTTTCTCAAAGTAAGCAATAACGCCCCCTTCTGGCGCGATGAATAGATCTATGATAGAGGCAGGGTATTGAACGGTGACCAAAGGCAAAATTGGGGCTGATAAGAGGAAACTTTGCGTTTAATGGTTTCCAGATGATGAGAACAATGTACAGTAAGGGCACAAAGTGTGAGATTCATAGAAAAGTTTTCCTAAGAATATTTCCAATCCTTTTCTCACACAAGAGAAAATGGGTTGGGGGGCGTTGGGTATAACTTTATGGAACAAAGGGGGCGGTGGATCGAAAAAGTTTGAGAATCACTGATGTAGTTGGTAACTTTACAGGCATTATGAGCCATTTCTAGATCTGGCTGGAAAACCACATCTTCCCGGCAATTGTGTTGTTGGAAGAAGGGAATAGAGTGTTTTTAATACACTTTTTGAGGTATGTATCAACATCGATAGATCCTCAAGAAATGAAAGATTCAGACGTGTCCACATTCATCAATTGCCTGCAATATTAAGTAATTTTTTTGGAAATTTAACTTTTACACCCACAACCGATGTCCTGGAAAATGGTGTAATAAGCTTTTACTGGAATGTCTAGCAACCTGACGAGATGGCGGAAGCAAAACGGTGCTCTATTGGCATTTGCAGATTTATTTTGTCAAAATAACTTTGGGTTAATACAGATTAGTAAAAATAGCATTAATAATATAACTGGAGACAATCGTATCCATGGCTGACAAGCGCAATGTACATCTGTCACTGCACCGATGGACTCCTAGGTGAATGTCAGAATATATTTTAATGTGTCTCAGTTCACCAACATGCTTTTTGATGCATACGTAATGTACCCAATTTCTATTTTGAGATCAATTGATTTTTAGACCCTTTGAGATAATTTGAAGAATTGTTTTGTTTTATACTTTCTCATGCAATAAAATTCAAATGTAACTATTTTGTTGGTATTTCCATCATTTCAATGTATCTTTTTGGTCATACCTCACTTATTGATCCTTTTTAATATAACAAAAATTCTTAGAAAAAAATCAAGTGAAAATCTGTGTCCCAATCAAAAATAATGTTTATTTAACAATAGACCAAATTATGGATCCGAATATTAAAACTTTAGTATTGACCTGGCCAGAAATCATTTTGGTTTCTACTGTAAAATATTAAACTATAACTATTTATATATTGACTTCAAATGAGATAAGACTATCTCAAAGTGTACGGTGCTATAACAATTATAGTACCATTTGGTTGGAAATGTTTAATTGATGTATGACTATCTCAAAGTGCTCCATTCATACAACACACCTTTCATTCTTAATATACTTCTAATCTATGGTTATTTTACTCAGAATATTTTTTTGCTAGATTATAAACTTTATTTTTGCATTTGAAATTATTTATAGACCATTATTAATAAATTTGATAAAATTTTGATTTTTTCCCAGGCATCCAAATATCTTGAGAATGTACGGATATTTCTATGACGACACAAGAGTGTATTTGATTTTGGAATTTGCGCCTCGCGGAGAACTTTACAAAGAGTTGCAGAAGCACAGAAAGTTTGACGACAAGAGAGCCGCCACCGTATGTATTTTGATTTGCTTACCTATTTACTATCGTTTATTGTCCTCAGATCGAAAATATTCATATTTTCATGGCAGGGTTGTTGTCGACTCATCGGGAATCCTCATGCATTCATTTAGGGCTTCCAAAAAAATAAATAAAATTTCTAAAGGTCAAGTAATGGTTGACATTTTGGAATGGTAAATTAGGACTGGACAAAACTAAATGAGGATTTTGAGATAACAACAAGTAACTGAGGAGTATAGTTTCAAAAACAGCCAAATCCAGTATGGATGTAGCCATTTTTGAAACTATACACCTCGGTTGTTTAAAGTTTTAATAAGTTAGTGATAAAATGGAATGTAAATAACTATTGAAAAGAATAAGAAAACTACATTAAACTCAAGTTAATTAAAACGGCAAAGCCATATTTGTGACAAGACTGTCTCGGAGACTCACTTTGAAGTGAGATCACTTCAATGCTCACGACCAGGGTTGCCACTCACAACATAGGAAAAACAGGTGTGGATGGGAAAAATCCCTGATTATTTACCCAGAAAAATTCATGATTAAAATATAATTATAAATACTTTATCATAGTACATTCATGTTGTTATAATTACAGACACTATACTGTAATACAAATTTAAAAAACCATTTATTACCTAATTTACACAGTAGTTAAATTTATGTCACAACTACTCTGTTATTCTTTTTCCATTAACAGTACTGCACAATCTTTATGCTCTTTTTGTTGCTTCTTATACCTTTGGTGACACTCTGTACTGCATCTCTAATTAGTTCGTGTTCATACAGTGAACAGCTAAGATTTTTCCTACTGATCACTTGTTTAGCAAGCAACCTGTTTTTTGATGATTCAATAGTTAAATTAACCCCAGTGTTTTTGAAATTTCTGTATTAATTCCAAAATACACGTAAGCCATTCAAATTTTTAAGTAGCTGGAGTTAAGATGTTGCTGTTTGTGTCACGATAGTAAATCATTGTGGGGTATGATTTTATAGCTTGAGCAGGTGTGTTAAGTGTATCTGAGTGTTTTTAATCCACGATTTAGGATTCAGCAAATAAAGTACCATGCTTTTCATTTTTGTTTATAAAATCTAAAATTTTTTATTATTTAAGTCATTTTATTTCAATAAATATAAAATGACTTATATCATTATCCTGTTTCTTATGAGAATTTATCTTCAGAACCTTTGGAGAAAAATTACAATTTCTCCAATGACGACATTTTTCTTCTTGACAGTGACTACGAATCAGATCATCTGAGAATGCAATCAGTTGATGATAGTGAAGTAGATGCCAAAGAGTTACTGGCAAACACAGAATCATCTGTCATCGGATTCTGTATAATTTACTAAATAAAAATGGAACCACCAAATGGTATAAAGAACCAATGTTTATACTAGAAATGATTGTATAACACTACTGTGTATTGATTTTTTTTTCTGTTGATTTGTTCTAAAATATAATGTTTAGGTGCTTAACTTTTAAAAGTGTAATGTAGTTTGATGTTTAATGAACTTTTTCTTAATTCTTTCCTATTATCCGACATTTTGCCCACCTGTTTAGGTCGGATAATCCAGACTCTACTGTATATGTAGTCATATTTAAAAAAATGCATATTTTACGAAAATTAGAAGAAAAAAAAAACTAAAACCAAGAGAAGGCCGAAAAACCCAGATTTCGGTTTTAAAACCAAGTAGTAGTAACCCTGCTCATGTCGGGTCTCGGTCTCATATTCCAATCTTTGGTATTGCTGGTTTTCAGCATGATCTTTGAAACTTTGCTGGCCATGGTCACGGCGTCATCCACGATGCATTTTCAGTGAAATTAATCTATCCAGTTTCGAAATTTCTCTCCGTTGCGTGTCACTTTGGGTTGAATTTTTGCCGATGCCTAACGAAAATTTCCCATTTTTGAAAAAAATAATCTTGGCTATTGTATCATCTGAAATTATTTTATTACTAGCTGCAAGGACCTGCTTCACTGGGTTTTTATTTGTATGTAATATAGTTTTTTCTTTATATATAAAAGACTGTTTTTCTAAGTAATCTAGAATCTAGCTGCAAGGACCCGCTTCGCTGGGCAAAAAGTAACAATAGTGAAGATTAAGATAATTACATTATAGCTAATCTTACCCGTTTTCATAGAATGCAAGAATTAGGTCCCCCGTTTCCAGACTAATTAGAGAATTTTTACGTTTAGTCAAACAAACTATTTTCAACGTTTCTGGAACGTTTACAATTGTTCTATAATCGAACCAATATTCGAATTTTATGTTCGAATNTGTTAGCGTTGGTCAGTAGTAGTCCAAATTCAATACGAACGTTTGTTTCTTGAAAATTTGATCACGATTTAAATACAGTATTTACTTTTAATATTACCGATATGTCATCGAAAAGAAAACATGTTGTATTATTATTAAAAGACAAATTAAAGTATTTGTTTCGATTATCCGGATTTTTCATTATCCGGACTACCTTCATCCCCAATTAGTCCGGATAATCGAGGTTCTACTGTATTAATAAATGTAAAAAGAAAACAAATTATATTTTGGAAGTTAGTTTTAATTTAAAATTATAATGACACGCCATCTAGTTTCAAAAACGTTTCGATGATGAAACGAGACCTCTTCAGTGAATTGGTCGAGGTCAGCATGTGGCAACCAGAAATAGGTGAGGAATAACACGGGACAGGTAAATAGGTTTTTTCAAAGATTTGTTTATCAAAATTTGATTTAGCAACATTTGCTTTTTGAACTTCCAACGCACGTGTTTGTCAAAATTCGATTTCACAATATTCGTATTTCCAACTTCCTAATGAGCAATACGTGCGCAAATCTTGCACTATTGCCTGTTTGTAGAAGAGGGTTGCCATTTTTGTATTTTATTTTGACTCGGTTCTCGGTCGCCCTGACTACCTACAAGTCTGTTTTTTTTTATGCGGGCATGATTTGGGCACCAATACTCTGTGCCAAATTGCAACTCCTGACATGTACTCCTTCATACCTCTAAGCTGGTAACACATCAGGCAGTGCGATTTTATAAACAAGACATACAGTTGACCCCTCTATAAGATATAGATACGTTCCAATTTATTAGGAATCCGATTTCTTACAAGTCGTTCCAATCACTGCCCGAACGTGTCAAGTTTACGGACTACGGCTGATTGAAAGGTTTTCTTCCATAAAATTAATCGATTCTACACTAATCTGACTCAACATTTCCAAAATACGTATATTTTTTCGTAGTTTTATAGGAATCGTAATTATAGGGNCCCACGTTTGCTTCAATTTAGAAATAATAGGTTGTTCTTAACAGATGAGGTATTTGCAGGCGACGTCATCATTAATGGATTAAAATAATAAAAACTTTTCTGGTACCTTCAAATTTGGAACAATAATGTTCAATGATACATTTTAATTGTTCTTTCAAACACCATAACCGTGTATTTCTATTAATAGGACTTATTATACTGGTGTATAGAATTATAGCAACACAGTCACACAGATTAAAATTGGTTTATTTATGATTACAGGTAATCATAAGTAAACCAATTTTAATCTGTGTGACTGTGTTGCTATAATTCTATACACCAGTATAATAAGTCCTATTAATAGAAATACACGGTTATGGTGTTTGAAAGAACAATAAAAATGTATCATTGAACATTATTGTTCCAAATTTGAAGGTACCAGAAAAGTTTTTATTAT
This sequence comes from Centruroides sculpturatus, assembly GCF_000671375.1. Taxonomy (NCBI): domain Eukaryota; kingdom Metazoa; phylum Arthropoda; class Arachnida; order Scorpiones; family Buthidae; genus Centruroides; species Centruroides sculpturatus. Next base: position 86,023 of record NW_019384302.1, read on the forward strand.
TTTAATCCATTAATGATGACGTCGCCTGCAAATACCTCATCTGTTAAGAACAACCTATTATTTCTAAATTGAAGCAAACGTGGGAATTGTTATTATTCAAAATGGTTATAATAAACACCATTAAACATACCTTCCGAATGTAACGGTTTTGACTTTCAAATTCTGTTTTGCTTATTTTGCTATTTGCAAAATTTGGGTTTACGAGATTGACATGTGTTTTACTGTTGTTTTCAATTAGATGTCTTTCTCCACTTTGACACTTTAGCCTTTCCTAAAAAATAGTCTCCTCGAGTGGTAAAAATACCACCAGAATTTTCTGAATTTTTTTTCCCACTATCATTTTCATCACAGTCACTTTTATTTTGAAATTCAATCCTCAAACTTTCATCTGACCGGACTAAACGTATGCTGCAATCCTCCAACATCCTTTTTGTTGTCGATTTGATATACAATTTTTTCTATTGTCTATGATGATAAATGTAGTCTGTCCTTGATATTTTTAATTTATTTTTATATTCATGGCCAAGTTTATTTAGATGTGATAAAATTATTTTTACACAAAACAGTTAAAAGTTTGACAAATATGTAATTAAAGAGACTTTGCAGTCACAAGTTTAAAAAATATAGAACTGCTGGGTACCAGAGTAAGGAAAATGATAGACCTACAATCTACAAAATTTATTTGCCAAAATCTATTGGCCAAATGTTAGTATCTTTTGTATGAGGTTTCTGTACCAGTTGGAAGACTTAGAAATTTAATTGCAGTTTACTTTTTTAGAAATAGCGCTTTAAATCCTAAAATTATCTTTTGATTAAATTTATTGTGTTGTGTATATGACACAATACTACGGTAAAAATTTATTATTAAATAAATATTTTCTTTACAATTTCAGTATATTTCTCAACTTTGTGATGCACTTACCTACTGTCATTCCAAAAAAGTCATTCATAGAGACATTAAACCAGAAAATCTTCTGCTGGGCATCAATGGAGAATTGAAAATTGCAGATTTTGGATGGTCTGTTCATGCCCCCTCTTCCAGGTGAGATCTGACAGAATAAATCTATTGTTTTCTTTGAGCAGTCGCAATTTGGACTGGTTGCTACGTGGCATTCATTTGGGTTTAACTTAGATTTTTCCGCATTTGCGTAGGAGAGCCACCTTGTGCGGAACTTTGGACTACCTACCTCCGGAAATGATCGAACACAAGGTGTACGACGAGAAGGTAGACCTGTGGAGTCTGGGCGTCCTGTGTTACGAGTTTCTAGTGGGAAAACCGCCGTTTGAATCAGAGTCCATCAACGAGACCTACATGCGGATAGCCAGAGTGGATCTCCGCTTTCCGTCCCATGTCTCCGAGGGCGCCCAGGATTTAATCAGGAAGGTGAGTGATGGTTCTGGATGTGAAACTGTTTATCAGTTTGTAGGTTTATTACAAAAATCACAAACTTTTGAATTAATGTTCTTAACAAATATGGTACTGTTTGCTTAGTTGTTTGGGACTTACATGTACATATGACTATAATGATGATCAATTTATGACAATATTCGGGGTTAGTAAATAAGACTACAATTAGTGGAAATTGTGGTTTTACCAACTCCAGTAAAACTTTAATGTCGGAATGTTTGGGGACACATTAAAACAATTAAAAATATACACACACAACATTTAGATTTAATAGTCGTAATTTTTATTATCAATTACAGTAATTTAATAATAATAATAATAATTTAATAACTGAAGAGATGCCATAAACTACTATAGTGCAAGCAAATAAGTAAATAGTACTGAAAACACTCTTTTTGGCATTACCCGTCTTTAATAAATCAAATGCTCACTCAAATACTTTCAACACTTATAAATGTCTTTGTCGGGCGAAAAACAAAAGAGCATATTCTAGAACGTTAGTATAAAATTTAAATGTTAACTCTTTCGGTTAATGTATACTACAGTGGCTAGAAAATATAGTGTCGAAAGCGCTTATATTCCTCCATTATAACCGTTCGGTCCATACATCGAGGTTAGTGACGTCACAGACAAGGTGGCGCTGATGTCAATTGTAGTGCTACTTTCGCTTTGGCTACGTGATATCCTTTCTTACAAGAACATCGAAAGCGATTAAATTTGTGCTTGTAAAGTGAATAAATCCTTAGGAAATGGCTGAACAGAAACTTTACTGACTTGTGTATTTCTAATTTATAGATATTACTCTACTGTAATTTTTAATTCTTTTATTTTTGTCGTAAAGGGTGAGAAATCTACATGCATATTAATCTGTAATTTTTTAAGAGAGATTTTTCAAATATAAAGTGTATATGCATGGGTACTTGGCAGTAGACTAATAATCGTTTATTTGTACATACTTAATTTTGTAATTTTATATTGGGACAATAAAGTAACATTCTGCCTTTATATTTTATATACTGTGTAGAATTTAATTGTAATTTTAATATTGCTTTATACTATGTCACATAATACTGTGAACAGTATACAGTATTATGTAACTGATGGCATTTGCTTAATAAATTCTATTTTAAGTGGAAGAGGTTCACAAAGCCATATAAAACTTACATTTTATTATTAAAAATATGATAAATTCTGTATTTTTTTAGTAAATATGAATAAACCTTGTTGTTAATAAGGTAATAACAAGAGTAGATTACTCTTGTACTCTAAATAATACTTGTTTGTACAGCACTCAACAGCTGTAATGTAAAAATAGACAATACAGTGTAGGCTATTTGATTTAATAAGAATCTTAATTAGCTTTAATAAAATGAATTCCTTCATAAATGTTAATAAAGTAATACTATATAATAATTGATTGCTAGTGATATGATTTATTATCGATCTAAATTCTTTTACTTGGCTACAGCACATTTACTATGCTTAAAAATCCCACTTAAAACCAATATAAACATAGGATGATACAGTTAGTGTAGCACAACGATTGACAGCAGCGCCTCTTGCGGCAACCTCCAATATAGGGACAGAAAATAAGCTCGATTTCGACACTATATTTTCTAGCCACTGTAATGTATACCTAGGTAACTAAAATGGCAGCTCTTCTGGTAATCTCGAATCGGGCTGTTGAATTGATAATTGTCGATAGAGGGAGCTGACAAGTATTGTGTTTTGAATTATGTAAACATATGCGTTCTACCATGAAATGTGATGTTTTGAATTTATGCAAATTTTTAATTGTCGACCGGTCGTAGTTAGTTTGTTCGGCGGACAAGTTTATATCTAATTGAATTGTATTCATATTATATGTAATTTTATCTGTTTATTTGGATTTTTTTCTAATTTGGTGGCAAGTTCCCAAGTTATCCTTAATTTAATTATTGGTCCAATAGTAACAAAAAATAATGTCTGGTGTGGATAGTAAATCTGATGATTTTTGGACTGGCTGCACCACACAAAGGTTCTTTCAACTTATTGATTAAGATTTTGAGGAGTTAGGATTAGACAAGAAGATTAGTAAAGATATAAAATTTACAATTTTTTTACATTTGCAACATGTTGAGGATGTGTGCACTTATTGTTCAAAAACTCGTAAAGTAATATTTCGACCTGATAGGAATTCAGTAATGTTATGATTTAATAACTGTAGAAAGAATTATTCTGCCTTCGATGGAACATTTAAAGGGAAATTCAGTCATATTACATGGGGTGCAATAATTTCATTTATTTGGCATTTACTATGTTTAGAGTGTTCTCTAACCAACACTGCGATTGCTGTTGGCATTTCTAGAAAGACCTCTGTTGATTGGGCTAACCATTTGCATTTCTTCATTTAAAGTAGGTGGATCTGATAAAACTGTTGAAATCAATGAGACTGTCATATGTAAACAAAAGTACGAAAAGGGAAGGAAACTAAAGAGTACTAAATGGGTGGTAGGAGGACAACACATTTCATTTGTCAAGTTAACGATAGAAGTGGAAATACACTGAACTGATTGACATCGAAATTTGTAAATACCAGAAGTGTTGTAATAACAGACGAATGGAGAGGGTACAACCATATAAACGAACTTGAAGGTATTGAAATTGAACATAGAACTGTGAATCACTCGGAAAATTTTGATAATCCGTCAACAGGAGCTTGCACACAAAAAATAGAAAGCTTATGAAGGTTTCTAAAGAGTAAAGAAAATCTTCCTAAACATTATACATCAAATTTACCTTTATTTATTTATGTATGAAAAGTTAATAAACTGGCAAACGAAAACACCAGCAGAACGATTTCAAACCTTTGTCAAACATTTAGGTTGGATATATCCGGGTTCTGGTCAGATTCCAAAATGGAAAGAATCAGAGTGTGTGCCTGCTGCCCCAATTTCTAATAATAAAAATTAAAAATAAAAAGACAGAAAAAAGGGAAAGGGGAAAAAAATCTGCAAATAAAGGTGATAACATAGTTAAAAGTGGGAAAAAAAGATCTATGTCGAAGGGTGCACAATCTAATAATGGTGTGAAGAAAATGTCAAAAAGAATGAAACAACCTAAAACGCGAGTATTTTTCATACATTCTAAATATTCATTGTAGGTGTACATAGTAACCCCAAAGTTCCTATATTTCAGAATTATGTTCTAACCTAACCCAACCTATTCTAATAAATTACCAAAATTACTAACATAAGATGTAAAATAATTAAAAATATATGAAAGAGGGGAAAAATTGTTAATTTATTAGAATAGGTTGGGTTAGGTTAGAACGCAATTCCAAAATATCAGTCATTGAGGTGACTTAAGTACATGTTAATCCTAAATGTTACAATTACAAATAATTATCGGTAACATTAACAAATGTATGTAAATTTCGCTATCAATATTTTTGTCACCGCACAATCGCAAGTAGCTTTCGAAATGGCGACTGGAAGAGCAGCCATTTTAGTTATCTAGGTATAAATTTCAATTTGCGAGCTTTTCTCTCCTTGTATCTAAAGCTGTGAGTGGAAAAAGCGATCTCTACGTAAAAGTGCGTAGATGTATTCGAACTTTCATTTGGGTATCCCACATTATGTATTGCTGTAGCAACGATCCTCAATGATTCAAATCCTCAAGTACCAACGTTCATGAGGAGGGAAGAATGCTCTAGAACAAGTGCGGCATTAGCATTATTTACATATCTAGGAGGTTGTATAGAAGTGGCAGACATAGCTCTAACTTGTGACTACACTGTAATAAAGACCAATAAGCAATCTATTTATTAAAGGATCTAGAAAATGTATCACTATCTTTCTCACTTTGTAGTGAAGTTAATTGAAGCCTGAATCTGAAGTGCTTCAATTAACTTCATGATAGAAAATGATAGCTCACCGGCCATTCCATCCCACGCTAACAAAACTTTGTCGGCTATTGGAACATAGAGTAATGGGCGACGCATTATGAGTGGTGCTGAAAATATTGCAAACTCAGCACTTCTCACAATTAGTTCAGCTACGATTGCCAAAAGGGGTGAGCCCTTTGGTATGCCTTGCTTTTGAAGATAGATTTTGTTATGTAGGAAAACCTTTGTGTAATAACAGTACTTTAGCATTACTGCCTCATTTTTTTCTTTTTTACATTGTGCAAATAATAATTAAAGTGCCAGCTAAGATCGACAAAAACAGTTAATACGATTGCACGTCACTGGCTACGTATTAAGCCCAACGGTATGGCAACGTCTTTGGCAAATGGCACTTTAAAGCAAACAACTGCTGTAAGAGAAATCAATTAGAATATGTAGTTTCTCAAGCATACTTTATATATTAGAAAGATGCTAATTCTGTATATTAATGTTATGTAACTGATTACGATATCCAAATTCTAGTTTATGGTAAGATCCCATTTTATGAAGTAGTAGTTTGTCTTACCATTTGTAAAGCAAGTCTTTGTAAATCGAGTGCAAAATTTTAATATTTTAAATTTCCTTTGGTGTGAAGGTTGACAATTTCGTTAAACGAGAATCTTGCCTCATCTGCTGCTATTCTAGTTACGGGAATGTTCTTTTTGCTCTTATAGTACAGTACATGGCACTAATATTTTTTTCTATTATGCCACTTCTTGTTTATGATGGGCTTGACACATTTGCAGTAAGAATTTGGGTCAGATAAAGTATTTATCTGACTGAAATTGGTTACTAATCGTCCTAAAGAGAGGAAATGTAAAACGAGCTCTTACCGTATATAATGGGGTGGCTGGACATTTGTACACCGTACGTTGGAAATATGCCAGAGTCATATCCTGTATTAGATTGTCTATCGGAGAACAACATGATGTATTTATACTTCTGTCATAAAGAAAATAAAAAGTTGTCGTAGAGCTTCTCTGCGTCACAATCATTTAACTCCTTAGGATATATTCATAAATTCAAAGATTTCAATTGTCTGTTCGAGATTAAGTTGCCATTTACACTTACAATCCCTGTATGTGGGTTGTTCAAAAAGTTCCTGAACTTTTTGAATTGCATGCCTCCAGTTGGTTATTTTTTAATCCGCTTGGATGCATTGTGTCCACGGAAACCTCCCAAGTAACCTCTTTCAATCCGTTTGTTGATATCTTGTTTTGGTGATTAGTTACGGCCATTTATGTGAAGGGGTGTTCTTGGGGTTTGGCAAAAAATCAGATCTGTGGAAATGAGCTCTTTGAAGGAACAGCGTTGTTCTGTGAAATTCTGTGTGAAACTTGGGAAATCCTTGACAGAAACTTTCCATGGATGGGTAGAACATCCCCCGCCCCAAAAAAGCTTGACAAGTTCACTCAAATGTTATGACTTTTTTTGATGCAAAGCGGGTTGTGCATCACAAATACCTACCTACAGGTCAGACAATCAACATGGAGTACTACCTGGGGGTTATGAAATGCCTAAGAGGCAGAATCAGGCGAAAATGGCCCGAACTTTGGAGGAGCAGCGAGTGGTTTTTTAACCACAACAACGTGCCGGTTCATTTGTCTCTCAGAACTCACAAGTTTTTGGCCAAAAACAAGACCGTTATGCTTCCCCACCCACCCTACTTACCTGACCTGGCCCCATGCGATTTTTTCCTGTTCCTCAAACTAAAAAACATGCTCAAAGGAAAAAGATTTGCCACCATTCCAGAGAGAGAGAAAAAAAATAATGGCAGAGCTTAAGAGCATTCCAGAAAAAGTGTTCCAGGACTGTTTCAAAAAGTGGAAACACTGTTGGGATAAGTATGTACATTGGGAAGAGACTACTTTGAAGGTGACCCTGACAAATAAATTGTAAGTGAAGTATTTATTTGTAATAAATAAAGTTTGGAAACTTTTTGAACAACTCTCGTATATTACACTTTAATCAGAAAACTTTCAAAAATATTGTGTAGGTATAAGTAGTATGTATCAGTTTATAAAAATAAATTGTATATATAATATTAAAATTAACAAACAGATGGCAGAAAATGTTTGTGCAGACATGCATAAAATCGAGGTGATTTTTATAGATTTTTTTTAATATTTATTAATTTTTAAACATAGTGGCAAAATGTAGAAAGTTGGAATTTCACTCATTTTTATTGTTTATAATTTTAACTGGTAAATGTTTTATCATGTAATAATGTAATTTTGATTTGTCGAGGCATTGTAACTTTGACTTTTTTTCTTCACAGTTACTAAAGAGAGATCCAGCAAGTAGACTGCCCCTGGATGGAATAATGCAACATCGTTGGATTAAAGAAAACTGTGGCGCTCGGTGCACTTCCTCCAAAGTTCAATAGAGAACCTTTATTCTTTAGTCACGTTTGCTCCGAGAACCCTCATTTTATAAATATCGATTGGAACCTCAAAGATCATCGTAATATTTTTCATTTTGTCATAGTTTTTGGGTTTCGTTTATAATAAATCGAATGCGAGTCGGTTATTAGTTACTCCTATGTATTTATGACATACGGTCGGTTTTAAAACGTTTTCCACTGCCATGTATTATAATTCCTGTTGGCATTTCTTGTAATTTTGTAGGTAACCTATTAAAAGAGCGAGCGAGATGTATAAATATTAAGGATTCCATACATTTTTGTTACAAATAAAACTTAAATATGAAATACTTTTTTTCGTTTTTTTTTTTTTTTGTGTGAAACAAAACCAACATTTACAGAATATTAACGTAGTGCGAACATAAACCAGTTGTAACGTTTTGCCGTACATCTGTGGGATGTTGGAGTGAAAAGCATTAGTTTGTGGTGGATAGCTTTTAGATACAAATGAACCATTTATTTTGATAGTGGTGCGAGTCCATTTTTCCTTCTTTCGAGATATTTAAAGGTTTGGCAATTTTTGAATTGACTAAAATGCAAATTGTGCACTTTATTTATGTTTGTATGAATTACATAAATAACTTCTATATTTCTAAATCGACTTGCGTGCAAATTTAACTAAACCAATATATATTCTTTCTGGGTCGTAAATGGCAGGGCTGTGGAGTCGGAGTCGGGAAAAACGTGTTGACTTTGGCATTTCAAGTTTAGTTTTTTTAATTAAATGAAAGAAAANAGAAATCCAATCACTATTTTGAGGTGATATTTATGGACATTATCTAAGTTAGAAGTATGTTAATGTAAATGCTGAGTTTCCTAGCAATTGGTCAAATGGCCTAAGTTTATGTAACAAATGAACAAATATCCTCATTTATATATATATATATATTACAGTAATATATAACTTCTAGACTAAGTAGATTTTTTTAGTTATTTCAGTTTTAATTCAAGTAATGTTTAGTGTTTTTTTCTTCCCAATTATTCCAAATTTTTAATATTCTATAATTTGATATTAAAGAACTTGTGATGTTTTATATAAACTAGGCTGAAAACATTTAAGCTTGAAATTATATTGCTATTTAAGGTGGTGGTTTATTCTTCTAAACTAAAGTAAGTGTAAATATCATGTAATAATGCTTAGCATAAAACAATCATATATGCATGACTATATAGTAAAAAGATGGTTACATTTAAATAATTATAAAAATTAAAGATAAATATTTTTTGTTTCAGTATCACACACTATATATAGTACTTTGAAAAATAGTTTGTGTATCTAAAATATTTCAGTTTCATCTAACATTTACATAAAACTGAACTGTATGATATTCAATACAGTAGAGTCTCGAGAACTCGGCCTAATGTGGACCGAAGGGTGGCCGAGTTTGTGAAAATGCCGGGTTATCGGGAATGGGGTTAAAAAAAATAAGTACGAGTGTTTCCTCAGAAAACACTGTACTGTACTTGTATGTATTGTTTACTTGAGAATACAACAGAGAATAAAGTGCACAAATACTCTTAAACAAAGGAAAATTACATCCTTTATGAAGGCATAGAGCCTTTACTACATGAAAATGAAAATTAATGAATACACTGTGTACAGTAATTTACCTGATAAGACAGACCTCAGAAAAATACTTTATGAGAGATAAAGCTGTCTATAATGAAAATTAATTAACTAAGGATTTTTTTTAAGGATTTGGGTGTGGCCGAGTTATCCGGAGTGCCGGGTTATCGAGAGCCGAGTTT
>NW_019384302.1:96434-99711 GCF_000671375.1 Centruroides sculpturatus
TTTAGTTTTTTTATTTAAATGAAAGAAAATTTATTATATATTTATTAATTTTTAAAAATATTTTTGTATTTTGTTATAATTCATTTATTTTAAATACAAAATGCATCAATTTAATTTATTAAATATGTAGTATTCTTTGTAGTATTTGTGTTTATTAGTTAAATTAATTTGACCCAATTGAATTAGAATATTTTTGAATTATTCCTTTAATATCCCTGCTCTAAATAAATACTCTATTTTTCTGAATAAGCTAGGCTAATTGATCAGAGTACATATTTTTCTTTTCTAAACAAGGTGGCTGAAGTAGCTAGCTAGATAGCACACTTTTTAGTTGGACTAACTCTTCTGAAAAGGTGAAATTGAAGTGAAAATGCTGTCGAATAAATATATTTGTTAAAATTTATTGCCCCCTTTCTCCTCTCTCTTATTAAATATTTGTTAAAAATTAATTTTTTTATACAAATAAATATTAATGTAAGTTAAATATTAAAAATACTAACTATAAAAGTATTTGGGTAAATGTCCCAGGCTCCTTTCAGAGTTCAGAGTAGGGTACCCTCTATGAGCACCTCTGCCCCCCATAAAATGACTTGTTTTTTAATTTTGCTGGAGTTGGAGTCGGTTTACTAAAATTATCAGGAGTCGGAGTCTAGTGTTTTTTTACCGACTCCGCATCCCTGGTAAATGGACCAGACACTGCATAACCAGTGATTACGAAAGTGGTGCATTTACTGACTAATTTTCAATTGATCAAAGCATACAGTTATTTTACAGTTAAAATACTAAGTGTGAATTGTTTACACTAAATTATGTTACCTTTCAATTTTTTTTTCAAAAATGGACTTACACCATTTTCAAAATGTAGACATTATTTGGGCTGTTTAGACATATTCTGGGTTTGAAATTTATTGGGTGAACCAAAAGTAAGTTTGGGTATTTACATAATCGCTTCTTCTTCATCCTATAAATGAAAGAATACCAAATATGTGAATTGGATGCATCATTCTTACTAAAAAGGAAACACGTAAAAGCTCAAAAACTTACTTTTAAAAATATTGCTATATTTTTCAATTTCTTTTTACTATTTGTAATTATAGTGGCTGGTTGTTTCTGTTTGAAATGAAATCAAAATAAATTAACATGCTTTCATATAGATTTAATTTTATGCTATATTAAAATTAATTTTGAAACATACTTCATTAACAACCACCGTATCACCAATAAAAATAGCATAAGTTTTAGACTGGTTATCATTGCTTCCTTTATTATCAAGATCAGAGAATCCAACATTAATAATAAACATCATTCCTAATAGTAATTAAAAATGATAAATATAACAGATTTAATTTATCGGTAAAATTCTAAATTATTAATATAAAAGACTGATAGATTTATAGATTAAATTAATAGCACCAATATAAATTTTTTAACATTAAGCAAATAGCTACTTCTGATTGTTTTCCTACACAAGATACAATTAAAATATTAAAATGTTTAGTAGATTGAATTGCTGACATTAATTTTTAACCCTTGCACATGCAGTTCTTTTTATACAGGATAGCGTCTATAAGATGGTGATTTTCTGCTAATTTTTCACACATAATTACAGTGTATGTAACTGTCATTTCTTGTATTTCACATTAGCCCAAACTATCACAAAGTTTCAAGAGTTAATGTGAAACAAGTTCAGCTGAAAATAGTGATGGGAGGACCGAGATGTTTTTCAGAAGGACCATAAAATAATCTTACTGTATTTTTTGGGAATGAAATAAAACCACAAAAACATTTAAATTGTTGAAGTTTATAGCATGGAGATAAGCATTTAAGGTTATAGAGAGTTGCAGACCATATGTCAAGTCATGCATAGCTAAAACTCTTGTGGTAATCATGTAAGACCTAAACATAACATTAATTTAATGACGTCACAGCAGAAAATTGCTGCTTTTAACATGTGAATGTGTCACAAAGATTGTATGCAATCACATGTAGAAAGCAGCAATTTTCTGCAAGTTTGAGGATGTGCAACAAGCAGAAAAAAGCTTTTTTTGTTTTGGTCCAAAATTTGTACACAGATGGAGAGGATACAGCATGACACAAGGATCATAGAACAGCAGCTAAGTAAATCAATTTGGAGGGGGAAAACTAGTACATGTGCAAAATTGCATGTGATTACATGCAGTAGTGCAGGTTAATACTCATTTCATTTAGTATAAATGATTAGCATCACTAATAAAATTAATAATGATGATGATAACTTCTAAAATGGATTTCATCATATTGACTAATATGATGAAATCCATCAATTATTACAGAAAAAAATTTTAAATTTATAACAAAAGTTATAAATTATCAGAAAATATGTAATTTTTTTCTTACTCTAAGTTTGGATTCTAAAATTGCAGTTCGTCTACCCCTTCCAAGAAATGGTTCTTCTTCTGTAACTGACTTTAGATCTTCTTCTTCTTCCTCATCTTCTTCTTCATCCTATAAATTAAAAAATACCAAATATGTGAATTGGATGCATCATTCTCCTTACTAAAAAGGAAACATGTAAAAGCTCAAAAACTTACTTTTAAAAATATTGCTATATTTTTCAATTTCTTTTTACTATTTGTAATTATAGTGGCTGGTTGTTTCTGTTTGAAATGAAATCAAAATAAATTAACATGCTTTCATATAGATTTAATTTTATATTATATTAAAATTAATTTTGAAACATACTTCATTAACAACCACCGTATCACCAATAAAAATAGCATAAGTTTTAGACTGGTTATCATTGCTTCCTTTATTATCAAGATCAGAGAATCCAACATTAATAATAAACATCATTCCTAATAGTAATTAAAAATGATAAATATAACAGATTTAATTTATCATAAAATATATGTAATTTATAAAAAAAGTATTTCTCAAAGAAAGTGCAATTTACCTTTCTTAGCAACTGCTGTTGTTTTTGATGTAATAACCAAAGAACTCTCTCTAAATTCTATACCAGTAGCAAATCTATTTAGAATTTAACTGAATTAAAAAAACAATAATTTACATACAAAATTTAAAATGTTTTAAAACATATTTCTGTTTATTTATTAGGTACAAATATTTTGAAGAGCATTGAGAAAAATTTAAAGTAATTAAATTTAAATTATTTAAATTAAAAAAAAAAAATGTTCAACCCAATTCACACAGAATACTTTAATTTAAATCAAACAGTATCATTTCTATTAATATTTTCTTGCAAATTGATTTTCTATTTTTGCAAACAACAGATGGCAGA